>NC_058135.1:292968511-292980661 GCF_016433145.1 Gracilinanus agilis | reverse complement strand
AAGGGAGGAAGGAAGGAAGGGAGGAAGTGAGGGAAGGGAGGGAGGGAAGGGAGGGAAGGGAGGGAGGAAGCAGACAGTAATTCCGCAGGCCTAGTATCAGTTAGATCTCTGCTCCCAGGGCTTCAGAATCAATAATGAGACAGTATTTGTTATAACAGAAGAAATCAATGCCAAAATTCAGTCTTTTCCTAATTTATGAGAAGAGTTCAATGTCAAAGGATGAGAACACGAATTTTCCCCCCTTCCATTAAGTGCATCTAATTCCGCAGTCTGTTTTCAAAGGCCCGTTGGAAGAGCCTGAGGGGACTCATATGGTTTCTTTATAATTTAATGTAATTATTCTATAACCTGTAATATTCAGTGTAAAGGTTTTGCTTTCCTGCTGGAGGAATTTTTACAATGCTGCAACTCCTGGAAAGAATGATGGGGGTGGGGTGGGGGGAGGGAGGAGAGATGTAAGGGGAGACAGGAGGAGAAATAGTCCAAATTCCACCCACAGGACTCAGGATGCTGGCCAGGTCTCTCTTCTCTTGGCAATGGATAGCAGGGAAGCTTTCCCTGACCCAGGCCCAGGGACCCAAGAGGAACCACAGCCTCATTGGCTGAGAGGCCTCATCATTTAGCTTCCGGGCATTCATTTTTGCAGCTGCCCCCACAACCCCCCTGACTTACACTAAACCACACCAGGAGCCCCGCGTCTTTTTCAGACACATCGTGCCAGTCATCCTCATCCTTGTGAATACGGTTTTTGGAACTCAGGTGTACAAGTTGGCATTTATCCCCATTGACTCCATCTTCTTACTATAGTCATCTCAAGATTTCAGCCTATCAAGATCTTTCATGAATCTTGACCCTCTTCTGGGGTGCTGGATGTCTTGGATTTCTCTCTATCTCCTGGATCTTTTCTTGCTGTCTCTCCCATCTTCTTTTTTAAGCCCTTCCCTTCTGTCTTAGAATTAATCCTACATATTAGTTCCAAAGCATAAGAGTAACAAGGGTGAGGCAATGGAGGTTAAGTGACTTGCCCAGGGTCACACAGCTAGGAAGTGTCTGAAGCCAGATTTGAACCTAGGACCTCTCATCTCTAGGCCTGGCTCTCCATCCACTGAACTACCCAGCTGCCCCCAGGCTCCTTTCTTAATGTTTGTGATATCATTACTGATCTAAACTGCTCTCCCCAAAGTAGCCAGTTATTTCCTGAAAGAACCTCTTCTTACTGCCTTCATGGCCACCCCCTTAGGTCATCCCTCACCCCTAGCCCCTTAATTGCTCTACCAGCTTCAGCTTTCTCCCTACTTCAATCCATCCTCTACACATCTGCCAAAGAGATTGTGTCCCAACTGCCTCTAGAATAAAATCTACGTTTCTCTGTTTGGCCATTAAAACCCTCCACGATCCAGCCCAAACCTACCTTACTGGCCTCAGTAATCGAGTAAGGCTAATTCTCTAATTCCCACTCACGTGAATGAACCGACTTCCCAGAGAATCGCTAATGGCTGCTCCCTTTGGGAGTCCAAGGACGATCCGGAGGTGTTTCTAATCATGAGCCCACACCGAGGGTGCTCTGTGTAGACTGTCAGCCAGAGTTCATTGGCTTTTAGAAAAGGTATTTATCAAGCAGCAAATAGAGTTGTTACTTACGGTCATCCCTCCAAGGCAGGGCCCGCTTTCCCCGGAGGAGAGTGGGCTCAGACTTGAGGCTTCTATGCTGAAAGAGTAAACTCACAGCTCTTGGTTCCTGGAAGTCATCTTCTTTCTTCGTACAGTCCTTATGAATGCCCTTTTGGGGAGAGCTCTCTGCTCAGCTCCGAGAATGAGTGCCCTGGACTTCTGAAGCTGCCTTTCCTCTCTGTGTCTAGGCATATATCTCAGCTCCTGAAGCCCATTTACCGTCAGCCAGTGCTCCTCTGGGGATATGAGACCTCTCATATGGCTCTGATGGGCTGGATAAGAGGGTGGGGAGAAGGAGCAAGACTCGGCTCTTCTCCCCTTCTTTCTCTCCCATCAATACTATCAGTAAGGGGCTTTGCTAGGGTACGCCCAACACCAGACCAGCTTCCTGTGTCCTTCATGGTCTCAGAAATGTGTTTAGTTCTTTTCAGTCCATAACAAAACATTGCATATGCAATATCAGCGTCATCCATCCAAGAGCTCAAGACCTCTCATGCTTCCCAAATTGACTGGGCACAAGCGAGTGCCTTGTTTACACCTTGGGTCAATTCAATAGAGAAATCTGGAGCTTTGGGGTTTCCATTCATGGGTGGGGGGGTTACACTTACATACGACTCCCCTTTCTTCACTCTGTGATCCAGTCAAATTAGCCTGTTCTCTGTTCTTCAGACAGAACACTCCATCCCCCATCTGGCCCATCTACTAGCCCTCCCCAGGGCCTCAACTGCCTCCCTTTTGCCTTACTGAATGTGTCTCTTCTTTCCAGATGAAGCTCAAGTACCATCTTCTCCCTGAAATCTCTCCTGATCCTCCCCCAATGCCAAGTGGCCTCCCTTCCCAACTACCTTGTATTCATTCAGAGAATCTACACTATACTAGTCATTCTACCAGTGAAATGATAGCTCCAGGCCTCTCCATATGTTTATTCTGAATCCACTCCTACAGAAACATCACCTCTCCTATAGAGGTGATAGATAGAATGCAAGACCATTAATAGCTAGAAGTTCTGAGAGGGGTTTTTGATCTGAGCCTCCATAGTGACTGGGATAGAGTGGGCACAAAAATGCTGGTCGAATGATTGATTTTCCCAGTTGTGTGCCATCTGCAAACCCAGTGAGCACAGCAATGATGGTTTCTCCAAGTCCTAGATGGAAATGCTGAGCATCCCTGGGCCAAGGCCAGATCGCTAGGTTACTTCACTGGATGCCTCTTGTCAAGTTGGCATGGAACCAGCAAGAGAAACTCTGTCCTTTGGATCCCACCATCCACCTGGTTTCAAAGTCATCTAATGGCTCTGTCGTCTAGCCCACATCTCTCCAGACCAAGAGAGATTCTTTTTCAAATAATTTGCAAAGGCCTAGATGAATTATGTCCTGGTCTACCAAGTGGGCAGCCCTGCCAAAAAAAGGAAACACGGTTATTCTCACAAAACTTGTCCTGGTGGACATGGAGCCAGCTCTTTCCCAACCCCTCCTCTTGCTAGTGCCTTCCCCTGTTGAAAATCTCCAATTTCTCCTGTCTATAACTTATATGGACCTGGATTTTTGCATGCTGTCTTCCTGAATTACTTGACAGCAGGGTCTATCGGTGTCTTTGTGACTACAGGGCTTCTCATAAAGTCAGCAAGCACACGGTAGGAACCTAATACTTGTTGATTGACTGACTGATCCCTACTACTTTTCCAACATGTTGACTGATCATCCCTTTAATGTGTCCTAGAATTTTGCTAGCATTCCCAGCCCTGCCAGCTAGCCTGTAGTTGAGAGTTCCATTCTCTCCCCTTCTCTTTTATGAAAATGGGGAAGGTTGTCCTTCTTGCATCTCATGGCACTTCTCCCATTCCCCATGACTTTTCCAGTTCATCTAATTCTTCTCTAATTTTTAATATCTGTTCTTTAGTGTTCATTTTAGGTGTGTTTATTGCTGACTTTCTGCTTTTTAAAATACTCATTCAGCACATTCAGCATCTCATTTTCTATTTTCTTGCTGTGTGTTTGTGAGGCCCCTCTAGTCTTTCAAAGACAGTGTCTCCACCAACATATCTGCCTGTTCTTCCAGGGCCCAAGGATGTAGTCCATCTGACCCAGGAGACTTGAGCTCATTGAGAACAATGAGGAACCTCTGCCATCTCCTTATGGATCCTGGAGAGCAACTCCCATCTGCCATGTTCACTTCTGGTCCAAAGCTCATTCTTCTCAGCAAAGAAAGCAAAGGAGAAATTGAGCAGCTCTGCCTCCACTTGGCTGCTCCCACTCCAAGCATTGGTCCCATCCCTTCTTTTACCCTCATCTTTTCTTCCAAAATAGCTTCTCTGGTAAAATGTTGTTTTTGTTTTCTCTAGCATTCCTTATCCTGCTCAGCTTGCTGTGAACTTTGGCACTGTGGTCCATATCCAATCAGGACCAAGCCACATTCTTTTGGTTTTTTATTTCCATCTTCTACTTGTCATTTGAATGCCAAAGTTGGTTGATGGGTTCCCTGGGCATAGACTCTGGTCCCTTTGGAGAATTCCTTTCTTTTTCTCCTTATTGGAATGGTTTCTTTTTGTCTCCAACTTTGCGGGGTTCCCATCCCTCCTCCTACGTGACCTTCCCCCAAGATCATTTTGGTCTATGGTTTCCTTCCTTTATCTTAACCCTTGGAAAGTGGTTCTTCCCAAAGCCAGACTACACCTCAGACTATCCTTGGCTTCTTTCTCCATCTCTAGAAGAATTTCTAAGACTGGAGTGGCCACTGTTGCCAAATGTTCCCCTTCTTTCCATCCCAGCAATCAGATCCTGAGAGCAGAAGCCGCAGAACAGGAGCCTTGTTGGTTCCTTCACCTTTTGTAGGATGGAGTTATCGTGAAGACAAGCTTAAAAAGTTTGCTGCTTGGGTTGTGGCAAGGAGAACTCTGGCAGATCTCCAGATAATCAAAGGAATAAAAGTCATTATTGTATCACGTCTCTGTGCCACGTTTTGGGTGAGGGAGGATGGAGGGAGCAAATCAAATGCTGAATTTGGAGTTAGAAGTTCTGGGTTTGAATCTTCACTCCAACCCTAACCATGTGTGAGACCTTGAGCAAGTCCCCGAACCTGTATAAGGCTTATGAATGAAGGTTGTCATCGGAAGGCATCTGGTTGGAAAGGGCCCATCCATTTTTTTTTTTTTAGATTTTTTTTTTAAACCCTTGTACTTCGGTGTATTGTCTCATAGGTGGAAGATTGGTAAGGGTGGGCAATGGGGGTCAAGTGACCTGCCCAGGGTCACACAGCTGGGAAGTGGCTGAGGCCGGGTTTGAACTGGGCCCATCCATTTTTGCAGCTAAATGAGGCAGTGGACAGAGCACTGGGCTTGGAATCAGAAAGATTCATCTTCCTGAGTTCAAATCGCACATCAGAGACTTATCTAACTAGCTATGTGACCCTGGCAAGTCACTTAACCTTGTTTGCCTCCATTTCCTCACCTGTAAAAATGAGCTGGAGAAGAAAATAGCAAACAACTGCAATAGCTTTGCCAAGAAAACCCCAAGTGGGGTCATGAAGAGTCGAACCCAACTGAAACGACCAAACAGCCAAAGTCTCTGCTCTAGACAGACTCTCCCAATTTGGTGCCCCACCTTACCTCACCTCTTGGTACCGTCCCTATTTTGGAATCTTCCTTGCTGGGAATTCTCAGGTTCATCTCAAGTGAGCACCTACCTAACTGCCACCCTGGAGGAGGAAACCCGTGGACACACCTGAACGAGAATCCGCCCATCCCTATAAAACGCTGGCCCTCGTCCATATCTCAGAGCTGCCTTAGGTGGGATCAGCCGGGTGCTCCCATGCCCAGCAATCTGGGAAGAATGGAAAAGTCTGGCACCGCCTGGCAGCTAGGGCTGGAGGGAGCCTGGATCTGGCCCGTGGAACGTCATCTGCCCTGAACCTTGTTCCTTTTGAGATGGAGAAGAGACGGGGTCAAGGGCCAACTCTTCCCAACCTGCAAATCCAGCCCATGAGCATCCACCACAGCTCCTGGAGGAAGGTGCCCGGGTAGCTCTGAGGAGTGCTTGGAGATGGGGAAGGGTGGCACCTTCTAGAAGCCTTAATGCATGAGAAATACATGAGCTTCAGTGATGCTTTTTTCTACTACTGCATCTGGAAGCAGAATGATAGGCTGAATCTCAGGCTGGGATTGGAGTCAAGAAGCCCATTTCTGACCCCTCTTTCCTCTGAGCCCCTGAGCACGTCTGAGACTCAGATAATTCCAGAGGGCGATTCTGCTTTGTCATCTGCTTTGGTGGAGGGAGTTCCCCTGCTGGGAGGTCCTCATGGGGAGGAATTCACAGGAAATCTTGGAGGGTCATCCTAGAGCTACCCCCACAGATGGTCAAAGAGCCAATCGGTCTGAATAGAGCAGTAAGACTGTGTCTCATTTAATCTTTGTACCCAGGGTGCCTGATGTGCTCTGGTCCAATGGGTCACAAAATGGCAGACATCATTGAAGGATAAACGACAGCCCACGAGTTTACCACAAGGCCTCCTTCTTCAAATTACCTTCCATTTATTTATGGGAGGGTCAAATCATCTCAGTAGAATGTAAACTCCCTGAGGAGAGGATTATCTCTCACCTCGTCTTGTCATCTAGCACAGTAGTCTGAAGGAGGAACTGGATAATGACCACATCCAACCATACTGGCCTTCTTATTACTCCCTAAAAAACTTGACATGCCATCTCCCACCTCCGAGCATTTGTCCCTGCCTACATACACTCCCTCCTCTCCTTTGCTTCCTGGAATCTCTTCATTCCTTCCAGATCCAATACGGCCAACTACTTCATTTTTTTAAAACCCTTAACTTCTATGTATTGGCTCACAGGTGGAAGAGTAGTAAGGGTGGGCCACGGGGGTCAAGTGACTTGCCCAGGGTCACACAGCTGGGAAGTGTCTGAGGCCAGATTTGAACCTAGGACCTCCAGTCTCTAGGCCTGACTCTCCATCCACTGAGCTACCCAGCTGTCCCTCACTATTATTATGTAGAAGAGAAGAGCTCTCCTACTGGCCTAAAATTCAGAGCAATAGGAAGAAGGCTGGGAGTCAAACCTAGCCAATATGGGTCTCAGTTTCCAGGATAAGAAATGAAAATGTGGACAAAAAGCATCATGGCATAGTAGAGTCAGGACCTGGTGTGATCTCAGAGTCAAGAAGACCTGGGTTCAAACCCACCTTGGATACCTCCCAACTGTGTGGGACCCTAAGTAAATCCCTTCCCCTCTGTTTGCCTCAGTTTCCTCATTTGTAATAACAGCCCCCGTCTCACAGGGTCATGGGACCCCAATGGTGCCATGTTTATGAAGGACTTGGCCATCTTTTCACTGTCCTGGAAATGCCGTGTCCAAATCCCAATTCTGATTCTCTGTGACTCACCACCGGCAAAACTCATTCCATTGTTTGGGTTAGTTTGCCCCACTGAGCTCCAGAGCTCTGGGCCCAATCCTAATCCTAATCCTAATCCTAATTAATCATCAGAAAAGGCAGAAGAAAGGAAAGGCCAGTGGGCGTGTTGGAGTTCTTTATCATCTTGTTGCTTCTTGTAGGAAAAGGCTGCCTTGGAGTCTTGAACAGAATTTATTGGCCTCGCGTGGTTTTCAGCCACCACTGAGCCTCCTTCCAGGAATGGATCCCCATTAAGGAGGAAGAGTTAGAGCTATTTTCCCCACTCCTGCCCTGGGTGAGCCAGTCTGAGGAAGGAATGAATGCCTCCTCCCAGATCTTCCCTCATCTGGAGAGAAAACGTCTGGAAAGCTGGGCGATTGCTAGGAATTTTGGCGACCAGGGCAAGTAGCACAAACTACACTGAGGCTGACCATGCATGAAGGACACACTCAGGCTGAACGGTGGGGAGGACACGACTCCATTCAGAGGAAACAGAGACCCCAAATACTAGTGTGAGGTGGCCAAAGTGGAAATAAGTATCCTGTCAATTTGGCCAAAGCCTCGGTGCCCCCATGTTCCCCTCCCTCCCTGACCTGCCCCATACCCCCACCATCTATGTCTCTGGCATGATACTCTGGCCAAGGACAAAAAGCTAACATGGAAACTGAGGCATTTCCTCCTCCATTTCCTTTTACACATGAGGAAACTGAGGCCAACAGGGTTACATGACTTTCCCAGGGTCACACAGCTACTAAGTTTCTGAGGCCAGATTTGGAGTCAAGAAGATGAGTCTTCCTGACTCTAGGCCTGGCTCTCTGTGCCATTTGGTGCTACCCAGCTTCCTATAGTGGATGAACTTGGGCAATGGTGCCATGGTAGCTGGGCTGCATTTACCTTAAGAGTCACCAAATAATGATGAAATCCAGGTGTTTTTCTGTATAAAATTAAGTTAAGGCAACAAGTGTGTGTTAAGTGCCTCATGTGGATGCTGGGAACCCGAAGAAGAAAGTCAATGATCTTGAGAGTGGACCTTCCTTGAGTCCTTGTGACTCCTCAAATTTCACCGGCCGTTGACCAAACTTCTGCCAACAAACTTGGATGAACTTGCCATCTGCTCCTTGGCTGCACCCTCCAGAGCCCTGGGCCTTGCTATGATTGAATGAATGAAGCATTGATTAAATGCTCACGATATACCAAGCTTGGGATACAAATAGAATAATAAAGTCAGTCTCTATTTACCCCACACCTGCATCCTTCCATAAGAGCTGACCATTAGAATCCCAATCTAAACTCTATGAGAGAAAAGACTTTGCATCTGTATTTTCATCGCCACAGCTTAGTACAATTCCTGGCACTGGGCAATAGAAATTCATTCATTCATTCATTCATTCATTCATTCATTCTTTCATTCATTCTTTCATTCACCACAGGCCCATACTTGACATTTTATAAGCTCTGCAGGATCAGTCAGAACATGAGCCCACAAATGATGTAGCCCCCAAGAGCCTTAGTCACATTCCCTCTTCCCCACTGAGGAAATGGGGAGGGGAAAAAACTAAGGAGGAAGAAAGTGAGTTTCCACCAGATTCATCTGAGCAGAGGTACATGGAACAATCAGAAATGGCCTTCTGGGCACATAACTGCAGTCTGAAAAGAAGGGGTTTCCCTTTCCTAACCTTAACCATTCTCAGCATTTTGGCTCTGCCTCGATGATGGTCCCACCAACCACTGAGATAGTCTCCCTCAACAGAGGAAAACACAAAGCCCAGCACTTGAGAAATATTTGTTGGATGGATGGATGGATGGACAGATGGATGAATGGGTGAATGGATAGGTGGATGGATGGATGTGTAGCCAGACAAATGGATGAACAGAGGAATGAGTAGATGGATGGACAGATGGATGGATGGATGGATGGATGGACAGATGGATGAATGGGTGAATGGATGGGTGGATGGATGGGTGTGTAGCCAGACAAATGGGTGAACAGAGGAATGAGTAGATGGATGGACAGATGGATGAAGCTGACCTCAGAGGTTAAAGCCAGGCCCCAGACAGCCTAGTCTCCCCTTCATAAGCCATTATAAATCTGTTTTCCATGGCTCAGTCATGCATTCATTTCTCTAAACTCTTTTTTTCCTCTGTACCACTCCTGGGGTTAATGAGTTCCATAGGTTCACTGCCCCCTGTGTGAAACAGGACTTCCTTTTCTCAGGCTTCTCGAGGTGGTCCCTGCTCTGGAATTCCAGGATTGAATTTCAAAAAGCTCTCTGATCAACTTACCCATCCTGTTATAAACATATAAGGGATTAGGGTTGATCTGCCAGAGGGCAGAACAAGGACCAGTGGGTGGAAATTATATATTTCAGCTCAATGTCTGCAGAAACTTCCTAATTCAATTCAACAAGCATTAATTCCTAACCACCGGAGTGACTCCATAATGCAGTGACCGGGTTCTTTTACGAGGTAGTGAGCTCTTCAAACCAGGGGACATTCAAGCAGAAGCTGGAAGATGGCTTCTATCAATGGGCATTAGGCTTTGAGAAGGAAATCAGACTAGATATCCCTGAGGTCCTTTCCAGTTCCAAGGTCCCATAAAGATTTGGGACAACGAGGTGGCGCAGTGGATAGAATGCTGGACCAGGAGTCAGTCTCACCTTCCCGAGTTCAAATTCAGTCTCAGACACTTACTAGCTGGGTACCCTGTGTCACTTCAACCTGTTTGCCTCAGTTTCCTCATCTGTAAAAGGAGCTAGAGAAGGAAATGGCAAGCCAGCCAGCATTTTGGCCAAGAACACCCCAAGTGGGGTCACAAAGGACTGGCCGGGACAGAAATGACCAAACAACATAAACGCTCACCCCTTGATAGAATATAACTTTGCTCTTTGAGGGTAGAGACCACATTGATTTGTTTTTCAAGCGCTTAGCACGTAAGCCCTAGATAAATGCTCACAGACTCACCGATCTGGTAACTGTACTAAGAAAACCAAATGCAAATGCTTTCTCTCTGTAGTAATAGTAAAAGAATTATGAGACAGCTGGGTAGCTCAGTGGACTGAGAGTCAATCCAAGAGATGGGAGGTCCTGGGTACAAATCTGGCCTCAGACACTTTAGCTGTGTGACCCTGGGCAAGTCACTTCACCACCTTTGCCTAGCCCTTACCATCCTTCTGCCTTGGAACTTATACATAGTATTGAGTCTAACACAGAAGGTGGGGGGTGGGACGCGAAGAGATGAAAGGGTCAGTGCCCTCATTTTACAAATGGGATAGTTGAGGCCTAGAGAGGTAAAAGCAACTTGTCCAGTGTCGCACAGGAAGCAGGTGATGGAGTCTGACTCTACTTGGGGGTGGGGGGAGCCGGGGAGGGTACCTCTTCCCCTGCCCCACCCTATCTCTGGGTGCTCAGGTATATGACTCCATTAAGTGTTAGCTGGTCATGAATCAGAAAAGGTCCCTGAGTTCAAAGGGGATCCAGAGAAGACCAAGTGCTCCAGCAGCCATTGGAGGCCTTCCTTGGTGATGTGCGCACAGGACTTCTCCCTCACCTTCCTTCCCGCTCTTGGTCTACCCCAGGGGCTTGGGGTGGGGCTGTTGTAAGTTCTGTGATTTCACACCGTACCTGGAAAAGCCCCAACCCTCTCCTCAGTTGGGCTCCCCTGGGCATAGGAGATGGCAGCCCCCCTGCATCAGTCACAGCTCAGGCCAGAAGCAGGATGGACTGGGGCTCGGATGGAGTCTCATCTCCTACCCGTCAGGAACAAGTTCTGAACAAGCCTGGACTGGAAAACTCACTCCCTGGGCCCTAATGGGCCATCTTGGCCTTAATTTCTGAACCTCAGTTTCTTCTTCTGTTAAACAGGACAATGTTTACTTCTAATCTTATGTGGTTGTTGGGAGGCGATCCAGCTGCCAATCTTTATTTTGTAATTTAGTATTCTATTTTTAATTACACGTAATAACAAGCTTTTACATACATGGTCTAAAATTATAATATCCAAATTTTCTCCCTCCCTCCACCATGCCACAGAAGCCGGGGTTGAGGAGAGCTCTGGCCTTGCTCTTGCCTCCATTCTCCCTTCTCTTCTAAACCTCTGACCCTCCAGCTTTCATGCAGTCATTTGAATCCCATGCTTTGGGCCACTGAATGAGCAGCATCGACCGCACAGGGGACAGGCGGCGGGATGCCAGGCCACCTTGTCTACAAGACACTGGCCCAGTGTAGGACCAAGAAAAACAAATCCCGAAGGGTGAAGAAGCACTTCTGAGGGATCATCAATGAAGAACTCGGGGCTAATTTGCACTAAGAGGTAAATGACTGAGTAGAAAGGCTGAGCCCAGCCTTTGGCCCTGTCCTATGAGTTACAGAGGTGGCTTCTGAAAATTTACAGCGAGCTCCTGACAGGCAGGCGGGCAGGCGCTTCCCATGGCATTCTCACTGGGGAGACAAGGCTCGGCCCCATGAACTAGCCAGAGAATCCAGGCTGTTGAGAGATCCACAATGGTGACTGAGAGAAGGCAAGTTCCAAGTGGATTGGAGAAGTCGGAGAGGGAAAGATCCTGGGAAGTGGGATGGAACCCTCATTCATTCATGTATTCAATAAGGTTTTTAAGCTTTTACTATTCACAAGTCCCAGTGCTAAGAAATCTATTAAATCAAACTTATATGCCATAACTTGGCATTCAAGGCCTTGAATTATCTGGCTTCCTTTCACCAGTTATTCATCACTCATTCCTTCTTTTATTCATTTATTTATTCATAATTATTTAACTCACTTTTCTTCCTTCCCTGTTCCCTCCCTCCCTTCCTTCCTTCCTTCCTTTCTTCCTTCCTCCCTCCCTCCCTTCCTTCTTTCCTCCCTCTCTCCCCCTCTCTCCCTCTCTCCATCCCTCCCTCCTTCCTTCCTTCTTTCCTTCCTTCCTTCCTTCTCTTCTCCCTTCCTCTCTCTCTTCCTCTCTCTATCCTTCCTTCCTTCCTTTCTCCCTCCCTCTCTCCTTCTTTTCCTTTTCTCCTTCCTTTCTTCCTTCCTTCTTCCCTCTCTCTGCCTTTCCATCCTTCCCTCTCTCCATCCCTCCCTTCCTTC
>NC_058135.1:292910232-292958554 GCF_016433145.1 Gracilinanus agilis | reverse complement strand
GAGAGAGAGAGAGAGAGAGAGAGAGAGAGAGAGAGAGAGAGAGAGAGAGAGAGAGAGAGAGAGAGAGAGAGAGGAGGTGGGGAGAACATGCAGGGTTGTGTATCTGAGGGAGTGGATGAGCCTGGGAAGGAGGGGGGGCATCTTCCTGGCTTTGTCTGATTCCAGGGGCCCCCCTTGTGCTGAAGGGGAAGGGAGTGATGATCAGGGCTCTGGAACGCAGCAAATGGGCCTCTATGTTTGCCTTCTAGTACTGGAGATCAGGCAGACCAGAGCCCAGAAGTCTCCAGTGTCTCCTGCCTTCTCCCTCAGACCTCACCTGCAGGGCTGAGCTCGTTTCTGGGAACTCCAGCTTAGTGCACTTGGGCAGTGTCCAGAGAAAGGCCACCAGGAGGGTGAAGGCCTTTTCATTGTGTCCTAAGAAGCTGAAGGAGGTGAAAATATTTCTTCTGGAGAGAAGACTCGGGGTGGGGGTGGGGGAATGAGAGCTGGCCTCCAGGAGGTGAGGAATTGTCCTTCTGGCCATCAAAGAGCTGCTGTACCCATCTTCGGAGACCTCGAGCAGAGGCTGGACCACCTGGATTCTAGGAGGGATTCCTTTAGTGGACAGCTTGGACATGAGGCCACTGAGGTGCTGTCCAGCAGTCCAGCTCTGTGAGAGGGCTGTGAGAGAGAGCTTGACACAAGGGAAAGAATTCTAGGCCTGGGGCTGAGTCTTGAAAAGTAATGCTGGGTCATGAAATCTGGCATACACATCGAACCCAAGCCCTTCTAGATAATCTCTTTGGGACCTCAGAGGCAGGCCCTGGATATATTATTGCTCCCGTTTTTCAGGTGAGGAAACTGAGGCTCTGAAAGGATACCTGATTTGCCCTTGGTCTCATGAGCAAGATTCAATCTCAGGTTTCCTCACTTCAGGTTTAGTATTCTTCCTACTAATATCTTTTTGCTACCCAACTTTTTTAAACACAACACAGTGCCTAGTACATGGTAGGTGCTTAATAAATGTTTCCCATTGTTCATCAACTGTGTCATCCTGAGCCACAGCCTCAATTCTCTATGCCTCAGTTTCTTCTTCTGAAAAGTGAGGAGGTTGGACTAGATCTCCAAATCTAGATCTTCTGGATCTTTGAGAGCCCATGACCAGAGCAATTGGATCAAGTATCTCCTTTTTTTTTTCTTTAAAATTAAAATTTATTATTTATTTTAAACATTCTTTTCTTTTTAAGTTTAAATTTTGAGTTCCAAACTTTCTCCTTCCCTCTTGCCCTGTTCCCCACCCACCAAGAAGGCAAGCAATATGAAATCAATTATACATGTGAAATCATGCAAAACATTATTTCCATATATTTCTATTTTCATATGACTATAGATGGGCCACATTTTTTAAAGCAAGAAATTTCGACTTCAATTTGCATGCAGAGTTCTCAGTTCTCTCCCTGGAGGTGGACAGCATTTTTTCATCCCGAGTCCTTTGGCATTGTCTTGGATCATTGTATTGTTCAGAGTTGCTGAGACTTTCACTGCGGATCATCATTGCTGGTACTGCGCAAGATGATCTCCCGTTTCTTCTCCCTTCACTTTGCATCAGTTCATACAGGTCTTGCCATGTTTTTCTGAAATCTCCCCCTTGTAATCTCTTATAGCATATCTTCTGCCACAGCTTGTTCAGTCATCCCCTAACTGATCAGCATTCCTCCCATTTCCAGTTCTCTGTCACTAAAAAAAGAGCCGCTATAAATATTTCTAAATTAGTGGTAGTATAAATAGGTGCTTTTCCTTTTCCTTTGATCTCTTAGGGATACAGACCTAGTAGTGGTGGTGCTGAATCAAGGGAACATTTATAGACCTTTGGGCATAGTTCCAAATTGTTCTCTAGGATGGTTGGACCGGTTCGCACCACCACCAATACCCTGCTGGATAGAACATTTCAGAGGCCCCGGGCCATAGTTTGCCCATCACTGGTATAAGTCATTACATTGTTGTGTCAAAAATTAGTTCCCTTGTCAGTCTTTGTCTAGAGTTCTCACTTGCAACAAGTTGTATATACATCAGAGCAGTGCCTCTTTTTGTTTCATTAAGACTATTTAGTGATTAATAATGACCTCAAAGTACAAAAGTGGTGATGCTGGTAGCACTGATAAGTCTAAGAAAAGTCATGAAGGTACTTGTTAAATAATGGGGTTAGCTGTTATATTTTTTCAACTTGCTCAAAGAGTCTTGGGATGTGTTGGTTGCTTAAAACATGGTCCTACTTTGTTCCAAGCTTCCACTTCTTTAATGTGGAAGTCACTAAATCTTGTGTGATCCTGACTGTGGCTCCACAGTATTTGAATTCTTTCTTTCTGTCTACTTAAAGTACTTTCTTTTTGGCCTGGGAGCTCTGGAATTTGGTTGCATTATTCCTGTGACTTTTCATTTTAGAATCTCTTTCAGGAGGTGATCAATGTATTCTTTCCCTTTTTATTTTACCCTCTGGATCTAGAATGTCAGGGAAGTTTTCCTTGATGATTTCCTAAAATATGATATCTAGGTTCTTTTTATGATCCTGGATTTTAGGCAGTCTAATAATTCTTAAATTCTCTTTCCTTGATCTATTTTCTAGGTCAGTTGTTTATTGTAATGAGATATTTTATATTTTCTTCTATTTTTTCTTCTTTTGACTTTGTTTTACTGTTTCTTAATGTCTCATGGAGTCATTATCTTCCACTCACCCAATTCTAATTTTTAAAAAATTATTTTCTTCCGTGAGATTTTGTATCTCTTTTTCCATTCAGCCAATTCTACTTTTTAAGAAGTTCTTTTCTTCAGTGGATTTTTTGCCTCTTTTTTCTATTTGACAATTCTGTTTTTTAAGTTATTATTTTAATTTTTTCCTGTACATCTCTTACCAAGCAATTAATTCTTTTTTTATAATTTTTTGCATCACTTTAATTTCTTTCCACAATTTTTCCTTTATCACTCATCTCTTTTTCAGATCTTCCAGGAATTCTTGTTGGGCTTGGGTTCAATTATCATTTTTGGAGGGTTTTGTGTGTGTGTGTGGGGAAGGATAACTGTTTTCACATTGTTGTCTTCTTATGAGTTTATGTCTAGGTCTTTCCTATCACAGTAGTAGCTTTTTATGGTCTAATTCTTTTATTGTTGTTTGCTCACTTTCTCAGCCTGTTTATTGACTTTGAATTTTACGTTAAAGTTGGCTCTGCCCACTTAGGGATGGGGAGGCATTGTCCCAAGCTTCAGATTTTTGGGGGATATTGTTTTCAGAGCTAGTTCTGGGGTGATTCCAAGGTGGTGTGAGCCTGGGAAAGGTGTGGTCACTGCTCTCCTGGTCTGTGTTTTGGTCTTTACCCAGGAAGGTCCCTTGATCTTCTGCAGCCACAAATGCTAGGGATCCTCTCTGCCTTGGAACTGGGACCAGGGTCCCTGCTCCCTTGTGATCTACCCCCAGTGCTCCCCTCTGTCCTGGAACTATGACTCAGAACTGTGTATGGGAAGCAGGGTGGCAAATAAATGCCAACTGTACCCTGTGTGAGCAGAGGGTCCCCTTTTCTCTCCTTCTGACCAGTTACCCAACCACCCCATACCACTGTCTCTGGACTGAGAGCTTACAAAGCTGCCCTGGGTTTTGAACAGGCATCTACCTCAGCATCTAAACTTCTCCTGCCTACCTCTTAAGTTTTCTAAGCTAGAAAAAAATGTCTCACTTGCATCTTCTGTTGGCTCTATGACTCCAAAATTTTATTCAAGGCATTATTTTAAAGATGTTTTGACTATTCCCCAATTGATACATGGACAAGGGACATGAATAGGCAATTTTCAGATAAAGAAATCAAAACTATCAAGAAGCACATGAAAAAGTATTCTAAGTCTCTTATAATTAGAGAAATGCAAATCAAAACAATTCTGAGGTACCACTTCACACCTAGCAGGTTGGCTAATATGACAGCAAAGGAAAGTAATAAATGTTGGAGAGGATGTGGCAAAATTGGGACACTAATGCATTTCTGGTGGATTTGTGAATTGATCCAACCATTTTGGAAGGCAATTTGGAATTATGTCCAAAGGGCTTTAAAAGACTGTTTTCCCTTTGATCTAGCCATACTACTGTTGGGTTTGTACCCCCAAAGAGATAATAGGGGAAAGACTTGTACAAAAATATTTATAGCTGCACTCCTTACGGTGGCAAAAAGCTGGAAAATGAGGGTATGCCCCTCAATTGGGGAATGGCTGAACAAATTGTTGTATCTGTTGGTGACGGAATACTATTGTGCTGAAAGGAATAATGAACTGGAGGAATTCCATGTGAACTGGAACAACCACCAGGAATTGATGAAGAGTGAAAGGAACAGAACCAGGAGAACATTGTACACAGAGAGGATACACTGTGGCACAATCAGAAATAATGGACTTCTCTACTAGCAGCAATGTAATGACCCAGGACAATTCTGAGGAACTTATGAGAAAGAATGCTGTCCACATCCAGAAAAAGAACTGTGGGAGTAGGAACACAGAAGAAAAACAACTGCTCGATCACATGGGTCAATGGGGATGTGATTGGAGATGTAGATTCTAAATGATCACTCTATTGCAAATATTAGTAATATGGAAATAGGTCTTGATCAATGATACATGTAAAAAAAATAAAGTTGTTTGGAGGGGAATGTTGGGAGCGTTCAGTTGGGTGGCTACCCTAATCTATTATCCTGGCTCTCTCTTCCTTTCTGTCCAACTGGTTATTTCAAAGTCAGGTTTAACTAGATAGGATTCTAAGTTCTGGTCTCCAGTTGGCACCCCAAAGCCATTGACTTACTCTTAGCCTTAATCCTAGAGACTAGTATTGTTATTGTCCAACTTTGTTGTCCACATTCTGAGACCTCTCCAAAATTAGATTCCGTGGCTTGGTCCCATTCCCAAGGCCAGAGAGACCTTAGCAGATAAGTTGTGGGGAATAAATGAGATGCTGGGGGACCCCTCCTCATGAGAAAAGACCAAGCAGCCTCTGTCCATGACACTGTGTTAACAGCACACCTATTCTTTCAGTGTCTTCTCCTGTCCATAAATCAACCACAGAATGATGGTTACCACTGAATCCATAGGAGTGGCTTTTGTCCAGAGGGGTCTGGCTCTAAAGTCAGAAGTCCTTGGTTCAATACGATACTTTCTGAAACCACTTCAAACTCTCAGTCTAGGAATTTATGATCTAGCATAGTACCCAGCATGTAGGAGACGCCTGATAAACTGCTTAGTGAAGAAATGAATGAGCAAACAAAGGAAGTAAGAAACAAATAAATTAACAAACGAGAGTATGAATTAACAAATGAATAAATGAATGGTGAAACAGAGCAGAATGGTGAAAGAATAACTAATAGAGCTAATATTTGCCTAGTGCTTTACCTGCATTATTTTTTCTCATATTTGTTTTTTTTTTAATAGTGAAACAACATTCTATAATATTCACATGCTACAGTTTGATGAGCCACTTTTCAGCTGATGGCTCCCATGAGAATGTCTTTATGTATTATAGAACTGTTTTCTTTTCCCCTAATGTCTCTTCTGAGCCCAAATCCTGAATCCCCAACTGTATAGTAGGATTTGGGATAATCCGTAGGCATCGCAAGTTCAGTGTGTCTGAAGGAGAACTCATCTTCCTCCCCAAATCAGCCTCTCTTCTGAGTGCCTTTCTTTTATTATCAAGGTCACTGCCATCCTCCCAAGGTGTCAGATTCTCATAACCCTCCTGTCTCTTTGATTCCTCACTTTTCCTCTCCCAAACTACAGTGACCCTAAGTTGACGAATGTTATTCATTCAGCCTCCCACATCTCTCTCATCTATCCTCTTCTCTCCACTTGCATAGTTATTGGCCTTCATCATATCTTGCCTGGATTATTACCTGCATTATTTTATATGTCTCACAACACTATGAAGCAAGTGCTATTTAGATTTTCCCCTATTTTACAGATGAGAAAACCAAGTCTCAGAGAAATTGAGTGACTTGCCAAACACCCCATAGGTGGTGACAGAGACAGGATTTAAACCCTTAGGTTGGAAAAAGGCTCTTCTCAGAAAAGCCAGCACTTTTTTTTATCACACCTGGTATTGAATTATATACTAGTGTAGGGGTTTAAGGTGGGATTTGAACCCAAGTCTTCCTAAGGCTATGGAATCTGTCCCCAATGCCATGCTGCTCCCTCTAACATTGAGAGATGAATCTAAGGGAAAGACAACCATTTTCAGTAGGCTCCCTAATCTCCCCGGTGCCTCCTACTTCTCTGGTAAGGCTGGTCCAGAGAGATGCAGCTCCTGTTTTCAGCTGCCTCCCTCAACTGCTGTTTGAGATTTGAATTCAGATCTTTCTGACTCCAGACCCAGGGCTCTATCCACTGGGGTCTATTAAAGACACATGGAAAGAGTGCAGGCTTTGAAGGACCTCACTTCAAATCCTTGCTCTGTTATTCCCTGTGGGACCTTAAACCGAACACTTTCCTTTTCTGTGCCTTAGTTTCCTCATCTGTAAATGAATGCTTCTATTATAGATCTCTAAGTTCCAACCCCAAGTTCTATGTAACCATATGCAACTCTGACTATGTGACCATGAGCAAGTCATTTCCCTTCTGTGCTTTCTCCTGTATAAAATGAGAGGATTAGACTAGATGAACTGTGGGGTGCCTCTTGGTTCCCAATCTCTCCTCTCAGAGCCCTGAAAGAGTTAATGAACCTCCCCAAAGACTTCCCATGATGCTTCCTCCCTGAAGTCTAATCTCCTTTCCCATGGCAAACAACACCAAGGCCCTGTGACCTAGCACAGTCAGAGTCATTGGAAAGAACCACGTCCTGGATAAGCTTGAAGTGTAGGAGGCTCCTTCCTCCTCTTCTCACATCCAATGCCTTAGGGTCTAGGGCTAGGATCAGCTAATTCTCTGGCTCCTACTGTTGATGCCACTCTGGGCAAGGAACTGGAATCTCTCAGGGTTTCTGCACCCCTGCCTGCTTTGGCCAGGAAGGGCAAGGGTTATCCCACTCATTTGACAGAGGAGAAGACCGAGGTTCAGAAAGGTTAAAAAGCAGCCTTCTCAAGGGCATACAAATCCAAGCTCATTGAGGTTTGCAAAGAACATCACATTGCCTCCAGTGAACCTGCCAAGGAAACCAGATTGCCTGCCTCGCAGCCTTGAGCCCTCCCCTTGGCAGCATGTTGCCACCCTTAAGCACCTTTTCTAGGGCATGGTAGAAGCCTTTCCCTGAGCTTACAAAGCTTACAAAGTCCCTGATGAGAAGCAGGATGACATCACTTGGGAAAGACGCGAGGGCTCTGTTCAGACAAAGCTCCTGGATCCCAGCAATACACATTGTTTCTCACCAGCAACAGGTGCCACAGCTGCTGACGTCATGCCAATGGATCTCAGAGACCTGTTCGGGCCAATTCCACCGAGGGAGATCTGGAAGGCCAAAAAAGAAAAGAGACGAGAAAATGAGATGACAGATGAGAAGAAAGAGGAAAAGAGAGAAGAGAAGGAGAAGAAGAGAGGAAAGGAAAGGATTAAATGAATGGGTTTTATCCTCATAGTCATGGACCAGTGAGTAATGGAGTGGCAAGCTAAAGACCACCAACTCTGGAGTCAGAGGACTCGGGGTTGACTCTCGGCTCCTTAGACAAATCACTTCAATTCTCCAGCCTCCATTTCTTCTTCATCAGAATTCATGATTTCTCAGGTCCTTTCCGTGGATGTGTATCAATGTCAATCTATTCTGTCCAACATTTAAAGAAGGTACAGGGGATACACTTAAATATTCTGATGACCCAAAGCTCAAGGGAATAGCTAATATGTCTCATGACAGAATGGGAGAGGAAAAGATCTCAAAAGCCTAGAGTGGGGAGATGGAATTAACAAGTTGAAATTCAACAGGCATAAATGTAAAGTCCTACAATGGGATTCAAAAAATCAACTTCACACCCAGAAGTTCCAGCTTCAAACCATCACATCACCATTCTAGCTAGCCTTCCTCCTCTCGCCAGAACTCCCTGGGGTTGTGGGTCCTGGAAGTTTGTGTTTTCCCTTATTTTACCTGGAATCCAGAGCACAAAATCACTTGCCCCCTCACCACATCTAGCATGACCCTTAATTTTGCTATCTGCAAAATGGGGATGATAATGTCTATTGTGTTTACTTATGAGAGCTGCAATCATTTGGAGGATTTCAGCCCAACTATTCACATGGGGAGAACCAAGGAAATGAAGAACATATATTCTCTAGCCTATACTGTGCCACTGGGTAGATGACCAAGGGCTCATATCAGTACATGTAACTTGGACAGACCCTGTGCTTCAACAGTGAGTTGGGTCCAGGACTGAGCAGGCAGATCAGGATTGGGTGGCTTTTGGGAAGTGGAAAGGACCAAAAACAAGGGACTTTGCTTTTTTTTTTTTTTTAATCCTTAACTTCCATCTTGGAGTCAATACTGTGTATTGGCTCCAAGGCGGAAGAGTGGTAAGGGTGGGCCATGGTGGTCAAGTGACTTGCCCAGGGTCACACAGCTGGGAAGTGTCTGAGGCCAGATTTGAACCCAGGGCCTCCCATCTCTAGGCCCGGCTCTCCATCCACTGAGCTACCCAGCTGCCCCCAGGACTTTGCTTTTAATCTCAATGTTCTTTAAATGACAGTAAGGCTATGAGTCATGGAATAGTAGGTACTCTGAAGAAACTGGAAGTGCAGGTCACCCAACCAGCAGCGAATAAGCAAACAGATACTTGAGGGGGCCACCACATATGAAGAATCATATGGAAAGTGGTGTTAGGTATGTCATCAATGGCAGAGATGGAGGAAGAGTTAAGGAGCAAGAGCGAGGAATAACCAGTGGGCAGCCCCAGTATGGGAACATCTAGGCAGCGGCCTTCAGCACCTTGGTCAGTATCCCTAGGGAGGATTTATGGGCAGCAGAAGACCTGGAGGCTACCACAGAGAGGTTTGGGCTCTTCATGGTTGGAGGCAGTTCCCGGAGGTATTGGGCCACGGAATGATCCGGAATCTGAGGCAGGAATTTGAGGTAGTTTGACACAGTGGGAGGAGCACTGGGTTTGGAATCAAATCAGAGCTCCTGTATTCAAACCTCAGCTCTGCCACTTAACACTTTGGACAAATTACTTAATCTTTCTGGAAGCCTTAGTTTCCCATCTGTAAAATCAGAAGATTGCTCCAGCCAACCCTTGTGGAGAACAATTTGGAACTAGGCCCATCGGGCTACAAAACTGTGCATTTCCTTTGACTCAGCAATGCCACTATTAGGCTTGTACCCCAAAGAGGTCAAAGAAAAAGGAAAGGACCTATTCGTACAAAAATATTTCTAGCAGCTCATTTTGGGGTGCCAAAGACCTAGCAATTGAGGGGATGCCCGCCCACTGGGAAAGGGCTAAACAAATTGTGGTATATGATTGTGATGAGATACTATTGTGTACAAGACAATACGAGGCAGACGGGTTCAGAACAACCTGGGAAGACGTGTATTAACTGATGGAGAAGGGAGTAAGCAGAACCGGGAGACCATTCACAGTAACAGCAATAGTGTGCCATGATCAGCTGGTCAAGAAAATGATCCAAGAAAACTCAAAGGACCCGTGATGAAAAAGGCTCTCCACCTCCAGAGAAAGAACTGGTGGACTCTGGATGCAAATTGAAGTTTAGCTTTTTGTTATCACTTTTTGAATTTTTCTTGCTTTTTTGATAACAAGGCTGACATGGAGATACTTTTGCATGATTTCATATGTATCATTTTTAAAAATAGGAGATGAAGATTGGCCCAGATGGTGTCTAAGGTCTCTCCTAACCAACTCATCTCCAGAGATGTTGGGAGCCCCACCATTTCCAGCTTTCCTTTCTGTATGACCTTCCCCCATTAAAATATATAAACTAGGGGGCAGCTGAGTAGCTCAGTGGATGGAGAGTCAGGCCTAGAGACGGGAGGTCCTGGGTTCAAATCCGGCCTCAGACACTTCCCAGCTGTGTGGCAAGTCACTTGACCCCCATTGCCTAACCCTGTAACAAATTAAAAAATTAATATAGAAGAATATATATAAAAGATATTAGGGTTTAAAAAATATAAACCACTTGAAGACAAGAACTGCCTCACTTACTTGTAATCCCAGAACCTCATACATAATGAATACTAAATAGATGTTCCGGCTAGCTCTTTATCATCTCTACTTACCTATCCATCCATCTGTCCATCTGTTTGTTCATCTATCTATACATCCATCTATCTATCTATCTATCTATCTATCTATCTATCTATCTGTCTGTCTGTCTGTCTGTCTGTCTGTCTGTCTGTCTATCTATCCATCCATCCATCCATCCATCTATCTATCTATCTATCTGTCTGTCTGTCTGTCTGTCTATCCATCCATCCATCCATCCATCCATCCATCTATCTATCTATCTATCTATCTATCTATCTATCTATCTATCTATCTATCTATCCATCTATCCATCCATCCATCTATCCATCTATCTATCTATCTATCTATCTATCTATCTATCTATCTATCTATCTATCCATCCATCCATCCATCCATCTATCTATCTATCTATCTATCTATCTATCTATCTATCTATCTATCTATCTATCCATCTATCCATCCATCCATCTATCCATCTATCTATCTATCTATCTATCTATCTATCTATCTATCTATCTATCTATCCATCCATCCATCCATCCATCTATCTATCTATCTATCTATCTATCTATCTATCTATCTATCTATCTATCTATCTATCCATCCATCCATCTATCCACTGGGTAGCTAGGTGGCACCATAGTGAGTAGCATGCTAGGCCTTGGAGTCAGGAAGATTCATCTTCCTAAATTCAAATGTGGCTCCAGATACTTAGTAGTTGTATGGCTCTGGGCAAGTCACTTTACACTGTTTGCCTCAGTTTCCTCATCTGTAAAATGAACTGGAGAAGGAAAAAGCAAACCACCTCAGTATATTTGCCAAGAAAACCAAAAATGGGGCAATGAAGAGTCAGACATGACTGGACAATTTATCATCTATCTATCTATCTGCCCACCTACTTACCTATCTCTAATCTACCTACCTATCATCTGTCTACTCTCTATCAATATACCCACCTACTCACCTCCTTTCTACTTCCTATCTGCCCACCTATCCATTCCTCCCTCTATCTCTCTATTAATAAAATACACAGAAAATGTTCTGCCAATCTTACTGTGCGGAATAAATGTTGATTATGATTATTTTACACGAAAGAAAAAAGCTGCCATCCCATCACACATTCTTGGAAAGGCAGGGAGAATTGGGGAAGGCCCAGAGCATTCTGGAAGAGCATTCCCACCTCCCCCTTCTCCCTCCTCACCCTCTCCCATGTGTCCCCTGCTCTTAACACCGTGCCTGGCACAAATAGGCAGGAGAGATAAATGCTCGTCGCCTCTCTCATTCGCTCCTTTGGGGAACGAGGGCTGTCCCTTGGGATCTTGGGTCCAAGAGGTGTCAGGGGCCCTCCAGCACCAGTCCTCGTTCTGTAGAGGGCCTCAGAGGGGGAAGGATCGGTCACATAAGTAGTGAGTGGCAGAAGTGGGATTTGAACCCAGGTCCTCTGATGCGTTTATCCCGGTGTCCATTCCAATCTTCCACACGGCCTCCCTAAACCCTTTATTATCTGACTGAAGGAAGTGAGGCCTAAGCAGGAGAAGGGATTTGCCTAAGTTCTCCCAGCCGGCGGGGGTGAGAGCCGGGTCTCCCCTTTGGGCCTTAGACCAACTCCCTGCCTGAGGCTCTTTGGACCTCGGAGCTCCGTGGGGGCTCGCCCTCCCTTCCCAGGCAGAGCCCGCTCCCCCTGGGCCCTTGCTGGGGAGGTTTGCTTCTCGGCGTGCTGGCAACGGCTGCTTCCTAGCCCGGCGTCCCACTGCCTGATCTCAGACAGCGCCAAGCAGGGACTTGTTTCTCCCAAGACAGGAGGATGGAACTTGGAATGTCCCGGCTTCTCATTCTTTCTCAGGGTGGGACCCGCACCGAGCGGGGAAGACAATTGGGCTTTGGGAAGCCGGCTCGGAAAGGAATGTGCGGGAGCGCGAGGGGGCTGGTGGGGGGCTGAACTTCCAACGTGCCGAGGAGGGGGCAGGGAAAGTCTCCCCAGCCCGGCTCCCATGGCGGAGCTGAACCCGAGCCTCCACAATGGGGCTTTGATCCGCCTAATGTCATGAGACAGATTGAGGACAAACAGCCGATCTGTGCCCGCCCGGCTCCTCGTTCCCACAGAAGATGCCTCATCCAGGTATTCACACGGTGCAGTTCTTGGCATGCCCTGCTCGGGCTGGGGGGGGGCGGGAGCTGCTCCCACTTCTGGCCGGCTTCTGAGAGTCATGGGGTAAGTGGGCTGCGCCCGGGACCCAGGAAAGCAGGAATGTGGGCCGCGGCTTTGTTTGAGGAGGAGGGACTTCGGGCAGCCCCCCAGAGCCGCCGGGACCTGCGCGGCCGAATTCCTGCGGTCGGGATCAGTCAACAAGACGGCAAAGCCTCCGGCCTTCTGCTGTTGTGGCTCGTGAACTTAATAAGGTGCCACCTGGCTGGCGCTGGCCGCTGTTGACCTTAGCCGGGAACCGAGCCTGTTCCAAGGTGGCCCCGAATGCCCAGCCTGGCAGGCCCCGAGGGGTCCACAGCCACCCGGTGGGGTCCGTTCCCCGGATTTCTGAGTCGAGCTGCCCAGACCCCTGGGAGCGAGAGAGGGAGGCCGAGGCCGGCACCCGCCAGCCGCCCAGAGCTCGGGAGCTGTCGGCCTGCGTGATTTCCAGCCGAGCTCCAGAACAATGCCCACACCTGTGACCTTCTCCTCGAAACTCCTCCTGGCAGGCCTGCTGTCACGTTCTGGGAAGGCTCCAGAAGGATGTGGAAGTGACCCAGGAAGACAGCAGGTCATATTGACATTGTCCCAGGCCGGGGGCTTGTTGACAGAATCCTCACGCCCTGATCTTCCTCCTGCCGTGGCTGGCGGCTTCTTCTCAAGGAAGACGGAGCCGGGCTCTTTGGGGCGCTGATCCTGGGCCCACCCGGGCAGCTGAGCTCTCCCCTGCTGCCTAAAATCAGTGCAATGAAAACGAGCCCCAGGTTTTATAGATCACTTCCCTCGTGCCCCCCTCAGCTCCCTTCTATGGCCTGCCTTCTCTCCCTGTGCCAATGGAACCTCTCTGCGGGCAGGGGCTCTTTGTCTTTTTATTTCTCTGCCTTTTGGGGGGGGGCGGCTACTTCTCCAGACAACTCCGAGATTCAAGGGAAATGCCAAGGAAAGGAATGCGAGTTTTAAAAAAGCAGAAAGACTTGCCCACTTAAGTCTCCAGAGCATGCTAAGTTTTACCACACTCCTTTGAAGAAGGGATTAGAAGCACCATGACCCCCATTTTACAGACGGGGAAACTGAGGCTCTGAGGGCTCCTCGATTAACGCCTTGTCCTCATCCTAAGAAAGAAACAAGAAGCACAACGCCTACTTCAGCACTACAATGATTTCATGCAATCCAACAAGCATTCGCTGCGTCTGGGCCAAGGTGCTGCGCAAGGAGCTGAAGATTCCA
The DNA here is from genome assembly GCF_016433145.1 of Gracilinanus agilis. Classification (NCBI taxonomy): domain Eukaryota; kingdom Metazoa; phylum Chordata; class Mammalia; order Didelphimorphia; family Didelphidae; genus Gracilinanus; species Gracilinanus agilis. Next base: position 292,944,973 of record NC_058135.1, on the reverse strand, counting down.
AGAGAAAACAGGACAGCCTTTGCCTCTCTGGGCCTTCACTCATGGAATCCTCCCTCCAGGGCTACGGATCATCAGCCTCCCGGCCTCCCCTTCCCATTCCGTGCAGTCCTTGGGAATAACTTCCCATCAATCCTCTGCAGAGTGTCTGCCCAAGCTGGCAGACCCTCCTCGGGGGCTCTGAGTGAATACCACGAGCCAGCGAGCCCGCCCTACGTTGCTGGTCCCTCCCTCTGGCTCTTTTGGTGGGATGGAGCCACCGCCTTCTGGGGGTCCTCTGTGACCCTGGGAGCAGTTGGTACGGCATCCCTTGTGCTCAGGCCTCTTGGCTAGCAAGGGGCAGCTGGTCCTGCCTACCACGGGGCTTGCCTCTCACTCATTGCAATGAGCGTCTGACCTGCTCCGTACAGTGTCCCCTCCGATGATGCGCTTAGCAGCCCACTGGCGGCTGACTGGCACATGCCCCCTCCTGCAGGTTGCCCACAGGGGGTCACCCAACTTGCTGGGGCCTCCCTTGCTCCCTCCCCCTTCATAAAAGGGGCTCCTGAAAACCAAGGCTGCCGCCCCTGCCCCCTTCCTCAGAAGCAGCATCCGGCCCAGCTTCTTTACGCTTTTGCACAGACTAACGAAAGATGGTGGCTGCATGATGTCACTAACTCCCTCCACAACACAGATGGAAGCTCATCCGTGCTTTACTATTTAACTCTCAGGAAGATGTTCGAGGTCGGGAGAGATTTAGTGACTCGGCCAAAGTCACACAGCCAGGACGTCGGAGGAGAGCCCCGAGTCTGGGTCTCCTTGACTTGCCGCCCAACGCTCCATCCTCTGCTAGAATCTGCGTGTACGATGGGGCTCGTTTTCAGCGTTTCCATGATGTTTGGGTCCTGGTCAGGGCAAATGGACGGTCGCCTCGGAAAAGGAATCTGGGCCGCCAGACCCCACGTCCAGCCCCAAACCAAAGCCCCGCTGGGGGAGAGTCTGCACCTACGTGTCCTCGGCAGCACAATGTTTAGTCACAGGAAGAGAGCGCGAAGCTCAGCACCAACGCCTTGTCTTGGGAGGAAGGAAAATCTCTCGGAATCTGCCGTCCTCGCTGGCATGTTCCATACTCGGGATCAGAGCGAATACCCGAAACCTGCAGCCTTTGCCGGCTGGGAGACACATCCTGGGGGCGCTGGGGGTGCTTTCCCCGGACCCTCGGCCAGCACGGGAGAATCCGGAAGGCAAGAGCCGAGAACGGGTGGACAGATCAGGGCCCTGTGGGAGGCTGGGAGCCCTCTAGCACCCTCTGGGAGGGGCAGCAAGTGGTCTGCAAAGGAATGTCCTTTCACAATCAGTCTGTGACACGCGCATCCCTCCATGACTCCCAGAGCCAGGCAGGGGCAGATTCCTGCACCCCAAGACAAGCCACTCGCCTCCTACGTCCCTTCGTGCCATTTTCTTTATGCTTGTGCTGGGCTAGCCCCTTCCTCTTTTTAGGCCTTGCCTTCATCATCTATAAGATGAGACTCTTGGGAGGGGGCAGCTGGGTAGCTCAGTGGATGGAGAGCCAGGCCTATAGTCAGGAGGTCCTGGGTTCAAATCTGACCTCAGACACTTCCCAGCTGTGTGACCCTGGGCAAGTCACTTGACCCCCATGGCCCATCCTTACCACTCTTCCACCTAGGAGCCAATACACAGAAGTTAAGGGTTAAAAAAAAGAGAGAGATGGGGGGCAGCTGAGTAGCTCAGTGGATTGAGAGTCAGGCCTAGAGACGGGAGGTCCTAGGTTCAAATCTGACCTCAGACACTTCCCAGCTGTGTGACCCTGGGCAAGTCACTTAACCCCCATGGCCTAGCTCTTACCACTCTTCTGTCTTAGAACCAATACTCAGTCTTGATCCTAAGATGGAAGGTGAGGGTTTTTAAAAAATGAGACTCCTGGGAGGTGTTCTTGGGAGCTCATTTGCACCCTAGAATTCTCCACTTATAAACATTTGAGGGGTAGGTAGTCTACTCCACCCCCTCTCGTTAACATGTCTCAGCAGAATGAAGCCCTTCAAGGGCAAGCACTAACCGCTTGCTTCTTTTCATCTTTGCATAGCATAGCACCAGGAACATGGCGGACATGATATATCAAATTCCAAAATTTAACACAATAAAATTAGGAACTTCCTGGAGGAAATTCTGAAGTTTTTCCAGATGGAGGGACAGTAGATTTTTTTTTTTATTTTAAACCCTTAACTTCTGTGTATTGACTTATAGGTGGAAGAGTGGTAAGGGTAGGCAATGGGGGTCAAGTGACTTGCCCAGGGTCACACAGCTGGGAAGTGTCTGAGGTCAGATTTGAACCTAGGACCTCCCGTCTCTAGGCCTGACTCTCCATCCACTGAGCTACCCAGCTGCCCCGGGACAGTAGATTTTAACTTAGAGATGTAAAGCCTTAGGAAGTAAATATAGCATCCAAGGACAACCTCTATCATTCCATTAATAATTATGGCTCAATGGAGTTGCTGACATATCCATAGACCATCCGGTTCAGGGACTGGGACACCATCAGGTCCCACTATCTTATTTTATAGAGGACTTTGGTTGTTTTTATCATTTTTCAGTCATTTCCGACTCTCTGTGACCCAGTTTGGGGCTTTCTTGGCAAAGACACTGGAATAGTTTGCCATTTCCTTCTCCAGCTCATTTTACAGATGAGGGAACGAAGGCAAAGAAGGTTAAGTGACTTGCCCAGGGTCACATAGCTAGGAAATAGCTAAGGAAGGGTCTGAACTCAGGTCTTCTTAACCAAAAGGCCATGGTTCTAGTCACCATCCACCAGCTTGCTTCCCTTCTGGGTAACCATTAACTACCCTTCAATGTAACATAAGCAAATTAGCTAGAACAGAGTGAGGAATATCTGAGTTCAAATCCAGCCAAAGATGCCCATTGGCCATGTGGCTTTGTACAAATTATTCTTCTGTACAGTGGAGGGATGACCTGTAGGATCCTTCCTACCTCTGCATCTATAACCCTCTGACTTGAGATCTTCACTAGTTGAGGAAAAACAACAACAAGCCAAGCATAACTATTTTAGGATTAAAATTCTCAACAGACCTGAGAATTAATCTCGGTGAGAGAGAGCTCTTGATGGGAGGTGGAATCAATAGAATGGAGTCAATATTTTTGCCCATCTCCCCATGCCAAAGATCTAGAAAATGCAATAGACCAAATACTGATTTGGAAAGCCAGGAAACTTAGGTAGGCAGACTGACAGACAGACAGACAGACAGACAGGCAGGCAGACATGACAGATGTGCACCTGCACGCGTGCACACACACACGCACACACACACACACACACACACACACACACACACAACTTAGAAGTGTGGTCCTAAGTCTAAGAGGAGGAGCAGAGGCTGAGTTTTCACCTTTGGCACCATATATAAGCTTTCAATGGAATAAGCAGGGCATCAAGACAAACGGTGGGGCTAAGAATTCAATTGCTCTGAACTTGAAAAAGCTCATAGTGGGCTAACTATGATTGAATCCAAAAGCAATCTATGGAAAATGAAGCACACACAATCCAATAAGCCCAAACTTGATTTGGGAACGTACAAATCTCAAACCAGGAGGGCAATGGCCAAACCTTTGCCAGATCACAAATACCTTGGAAACACTGAAAACTTTCTGGCCCCTAGACTTATGTACATATCAGATTAACAGAAAGACATTTAAAAAGACCAAAACTCAGGCCAGACATCTCTCCTCCCACCTCCTAACCCAGAAATAAATAGACCCCAGCATTAACATAAAATCCAAAATCAAGAAGTAAGCTAGAAGAATGAGCAAACAAAAAAAGAACCCAACCATAAAGAGTTTCTATGGTGACAGGAAAGTTTAGAACTCAAACTCAGAAGAAGACAATGACTTGAAAATATTTATGAGCCAAGCCTCAAAGAAAAATTTAGATTGGACACAGGGACCAAAAGAATTCTTAGAAGAGCCAAAGAAAAATATTTTCAAAATGAAAAATATATTGTGTGACCCTGGGCAAGTCACTTGACCCCCATTGCCTACCCTTACCAATCTTCCACCTATAAGTCAATACACAGAAGTTAAGGGTTAAAAAAAAATGAAAAATATAAAAAATGTTTAAAAACAGATAAGGGCAATAGAAAATGGAGAATGAAATGAAAACTATGTAATTAAGTTATAAAAGAGAATTAAGAGATTTGTGAAAATAGGTATAAAACTTTACTAAAGAAAAAACTCCTTAAAAATTAGAATTAGATGAATGGAAGCTAATAAGACACAAATAATGAAATAAAGTCAAAAGGCTGAAAAAAATAGAAGCAAATGTAAACATCTTATATTAAAAAAGCATTGATTTGGAACATGATCAAGGAGAGGTCATTTAAGAATCATAGAGGCAACTAAGTGACTCACTTGATAGAGAGCCAGGCTTCGAGATGGGAGGTCCTGGGTTCAAATCTGACCTCAGACACTTTCTAGCTATATGGCCCTGAGCAAGTCACTTAACTACAATTGCCTAGCTCTTACTGCTGTTCTTCTTTAGAACTGATATTTAGTCAATTCAAAGGCAGAAGGTAAGAGTTTAAAAAATCCCCAGACTGCCTAAAAGCCATGAACAAAAAAAGAGCCTAACACCATATTTTAAGAAATTAAAAAGGGTAAATGCCCAGATATCTTAGAATTAGTGGGTAAAATAGAAATTGAAAGAATCTATCAGTTACTTTCCCAAAAAGAAATTCCAAAATGAAAACTCTCAGGAATATATAGCCCAAATTCAAAGTTCACAGGCCAAAGAAAAAGTACTGCAAATAGCAAGCAAGAAATAATTTAAATTCCAAAAAGCCACATTTATTACCACACACGATTTAGCAGCCACCATTATATAAAAATGGAGGGCTTCGAATAAGGTATACCAGAAGACAAAGGATTTGGGACTGTGTAAATGGAATTAGTTCACCCTCATTCATTATTTAGACTTTAGCCTCCAGGAATAATGTCACCCTATCCAAGCCACATGTGCTAGTAAGTGACAAATCAAAAACAAGTGATTTGAAACAAAAACAAAATCAAAACAAGTGATTTGAAACAAAATAAAAAACAATCTTTTTTAAACAAGGAAATGGAAAGTAAGGAGTCAAGAGAAAGTATATGGGAAGACAAAGAGGGAGAGTAAATTAAAAAAAAACAGTAGGGGGCAGCTGGGTAGCTCAGTGGATTGAGAGCCAGGCCTAGAGACGGGAGGTCCTAGGTTCAAATCGGCCTCAGACACTTCCCAGCTGTGTGACCCTGGGCAAGTCACTTGACCCCCATTGCCCACCCTTACCAATCTTCCACCTATAAGTCAATACACAGAAGTTAAGGGTTTAAAATAAAAAAATAATAATAATAATAAAAAATAAAAAAAAACAGTAGTCAGAAATAAAACAGACTCTTGAGGAAGGAACAGGGTAAAAAAGAGAAGGCTATGTATAAGAGTATAGAGGTAAATACAAAATTAGCAATCATTACTGTGAATATGAATGGGATGAATTCACCCATAAAATGAAAGAGTATAGCAGAATAGATTAGAAACCAAAATCCCATAATATGTTTTCAGTAAACCCATTTGAAACAAAAAGCAATGCATAGAGTTAAAATAACAAGCTGAAAGAGAATCTATTATGCTTCATCTGAAGTAAAGAAAGACAGGGGTAGCAACTGTGATCTCAAAGGAAAAAGCAAAAATAGACCTAATTTAAAAAATAATCAGAGAAAATAAATTCTGCTAAAAGGTTCTGTAGACAACAGATTAGCCTCAATACCAAATATATATTTGCATCAAATAGCATGGAATCTAAATTTTAAAGGAAAAATTAAGTAAGTAATAGGAGTGCAAAGACAATAAAACTATATTATTGGGGGAAACCTCAATTTATCCCTTCTGAAACCTAAGAAAATCTAATAATTAAAAAAAAGACAAGTTAAAGAGATGCATAGAATTTTAGAAAAGTTAGATATCATGGTCCCCTGGAGAATACTGAGTAGGATTAAAGACTACCTAGTTCTTAGTTGTACATAGCACTTCACAAACTATAGAATATCAGAAATATTAAATGCATCTTTTTCTGAATATAATGCAATAAAATTATATGCAAAAAAGGGCTTTAAAGAATAGATTACAAAGAAACTGGAAATAAAATAACCTAATCCTAAAGAATGGTTTGGTAAAAATAAATCATAGACAAACTACCAAGAAACCTTTTTATAGAATTAGAAAAAATTATAACAAAGTTTATCTGGAAGAAAAAAAGATCAAGAATATAAAGGGAAATCATGAAAAATAAATCATAGAAACAAAGAGCAATTTCATTAAAGATGAGACTACATATCAAAATTTGTGAGATGCAGCCAAATCAATACTTGGGCAAAATGTATTTCTCTAAAAGCTTATATCAATAAAAGAGAAATAGAGCAGATCAACAAAGTGGGCATAAAAAAATCCATTAAAAACTAGAAAAAGTAACACATTAGAATCTTCCCACTAAACACCAAAATATCATGACAAGCAAAGGAGGAGATTAAACTAATATCAAATTAGGAGTTGTTGGTTTTTTTTTCAAATAAAATAGATTTTTAAATAAAAATAGATTTTTAAAAAGAAAGAAGAAAACCAAATTATCAGTATCAAGAATGAAAAAGGTGAACTCACAGCCAATGAGGAAGACATAAGAGTAATTACTAGGGGCTATTTTGTCCAACTATATGCCAATAAATCTGACAATTTAGATCAATGATGGGCAAACTATGGCCCACGGGCCAGATGCAGCCCCCTGAAATGTTCTATCCAGCCCAGCAACATTATTCCTAATCTGACGAATACAATGAATAGGATACGATACAATGAAACTTCGAAAGAGCTGCCTTAGAAACAGACTGACAGAGGAGCATTTCCTCTCCTTTGGCCCCTCTTTACAGAGTTTGCCCATCACTGGGCTAGATGAAATGATTTCATGTTAAAACAATGTCAACTGCCCAGATCAACAGGAAACAGAGAGTTCTTGGTAAAGGATGTCCTCTGCCAGTATAGATTGGGACCGCCTGCATCTCACAGCCTCGGAAAATTATCAGAAGGGCTAAAAGAGGGCAGCTGGGTAGCTCAGTGGACGGAGAGTCAGGCCTAGAGACGGGAGGTCCTGGGTTCCAATCCGGCCTCAGACACTTCCCAGCTGTGTGACCCTGGGCAAGTCCCTTGACCCCCATGGCCCACCCTGACCACTCTTCCGCCTGGGAGCCAGTACACAGAAGTTAAGGGTTTAAATAAAAAAGAAGGGCTAAAAGATTAAGTTATTTTCCCTGCACACAGGCGCAGCTAGCTAGTTAGGCAGCATCCAGATAGGACTCGAAGGTTTGCAAAACACTTTACAGAAATGATTACACTTGATCCTCGGTACAGGTATGCAAGGTAGGTGCTATGATTATCTCTATTTCACAATTGAGGGAACTGAGGCAGGTAGAGCCATTTGCCCAGTGTCGGAGGCAGGATTCGAACCGTGGAATTCCCGATTGCTGTGCAGTGACACCTAGCTGTCAGGGTCACACGGGCAGGATGTATCAGAGGCAGAATTCGAACCCAAGCTCCCACGGCTCTGAAGCTAGCCACTTGCCCCTCTATAGGAATAAGAACAAAAGAAATATGTGACCAGTTTTTATTTGATTGGTGGGGCCGGGAGGTCAGAGCTGGGCGCCTGCCCCGGCTCCAGGTGCCCAGGACGGTGCTGTGGACCTGTCAGGTAGCAGTGGCTGACCGTGTGGTCCTCACCCAAAGCTGGGCTCTTTCATTCCCAGATTCGCCTATTGTCCCCCTGAGCAGCAGGGATGGGGATTACACACACGTGGAAGCTGGGAGGACTGGAAAGCACCCACCTGGCCCTGCCATCTGCCCACAGCCATCCCTGCTAGCCCCGAGTCTCTCGAAGGAGGGAGTCCAGACAACCCGAAACTCCGGCCAAGTCTCCCGAGACTTCAGGATGGAGGCAGCCCCTGGAGCAAAGCCCTTCTCTTTGGAAAAAGATGCCAGCCTGCTGCTTCTTCTCTGACAATCTCCGTCTGGTGGATGCAGTGTCCAGACAGACAGTCCCAGCCCCCACGGGGGGATGGAGCGAGGCTGGACCTGAGCACACACGTGATCCCTCTCTACACTCATCTCAGGGCCGGGGATTTGCAGGGAAAGCCCAGCGAAGTCCCCAGGGCTCCTTCCTTCCTTTGCTCCATGGAAATGCCTGGGAAAGGCTATTCTATTACAAAAGGTAGATGAAAGGACCATAATAGGCCGGGGCTGAAAGGGGGCTCCAGAGGGAACCCAGGCCAAGTGCAACTGGAAGAGACCCCCCCTAGGATGCTCCTGACAGGTAAGCGTCCAGCCTCTCCTCGAGGACCGCCAGAGATGGGCAGTTATCAGAGAGGCAGCATATCAAAGTAGATTCAGCACTATCCCTGGAGGGAGGAAAATCTGGTTCAAATCTCCCCTTTTCTGGCAGTTGGGTAGCTCAGTGGATGGAGAGTCAGGTCTAGAAACGGGAGGTTCTGGGTTCAAATCCAGCCTCAGACACTTCCCAGCTGGGTGACCCTGGGCAAGTCCCTTGACCCCCATGGCCCACCCTGACCACTCTTCTGCCTTGGAGCCGATACACAGAAGTGAAGGGTTTTAAAAAAAAAACAAATCTCCCCTTTTCTGCTTCCTACTAACTGTGTCACCTTACAGAAGATTCTCGACCTCTCTGAGCCTCAAATTCCTCCACAGCAAAGTGGTGACACGAATATCTGCATCACTTGCCTCATGGGATTGATGGGAAGAACGATGAAGTCCTGCCTATCTCATGTTTTGGGGACCTTAAAGATTGGTGTCAGCCAGCTCTCATGATTAGAGGGGTTTTCTGGACCTCCATCCACCCACTCTTGGTCCTGCCTCTGGGCCTGAGCAGAGCCAAGCTGGTCCCTCTTCCACAAGGCTGTCCTTCAGATATCTGAGCGCAGGGGCCGTGTTTGCCCTAAGTGGGGGCCAAGGCACAGGCGCTGGCTGGGTCAGAGCTTTAGCGCTGACGGGACCTTGGAGAGCATCCCCTCTGCTTTGTTGTTGTTGTTTCTTACACAGGAGGAAGCAGGGTTAGCAAGAGGACTTGCCCAAGGTCACTGAGGTAGCCAAAGAGGGATCAGAGCCTGGAATCTCTTACTCCCCACTCAGGTTGGACCCACGAGCCAGCTGGTGAATCCCTCCTCCCTTCCCTTGCTCCCCCTGGGCCAGTGGTTGGGCAGCTGCTTCCCTTGCTAGGGCCTGGAAAGAGCAAAGAAAGCAGCCCTTCCTTTTGGGAGGCGGCGGTCTTCTTGGAGGGCCCTAGAACTGGGAAGGAATGCGTGTGGCTGTTGGGGGCTGGGCATGCTTAATATTCCATGCTGGGGCCCTGGGGTGAGCCCAGCACAAAGCCGGTAGTGATTCTGTCAGGCCTCCGGGACAAAACTCCAAGTCTGTCTTGGGGGGCTCTCAGCCCTGGAGGAGGGAGGGAAGGAGCCCGCCCAGGGAGCAAGCTTTCAGCAGCCTCAGAGGGGTCCACAGCCCATCACTGCCATGCTTGCTGCTCCCCCAAAAAATGGGCAAGCGAGGAAAAGCTCCAAACAGCCCCTATGCCTGTCACTAGGGCATCAGAGAACCCTGGAGGAGGGGGCTCCAGCTTCCCCTTATCAGGGGCTTTGACTGCCAACAAGGGCAGAAATATCAAGATCCAAGGAAAGGAACTGGGCCCGGCACCTGGCTTGGGGAGATCAATGCTTGTGGAGTGAGCAATGGATTGTTGATTGAAGAAACGCTTTCTCAGCGAACATCAAAGGAGCAGGACCAGGATGAGGAGGAAATAGAAGGCCACAGGGCACATGAGGAATCAGTTGAAGATACGGGAGATTTTTTTTATATATATATAACCCTTACTTTCTGTCTTAGAATCAATACTATGTATTGGTTCCAAGGCAGAAGACTGGTAAGGGCATTGGGAGTTAAGTGACTTGCCCAGGGTCACACAGTTAGGAAGTGTCTAAAGTCACATTTGAACCCGGGACATCATCTCTAGGTCTGGCTCTCTGAGCCACCTAGCTGCCCCTGGTAATGGAATTATGGAACCCAGAAAAGACAAGGCTCAGGAAGGGAAGAAGATCTATCTCTGATATCTGAAGAGCTGGCTTGGGGAAGAAGAGTTAGGGTTCTTCTGCTTGGTTCCAGAAAGCCAGAACCAGGAGAATCTGTAGAGGGGTAGATATGGACTCCATGTAAGGAAAAATATCTTCACAATTTGAACTGCCCTAAGCTGGACAGAAGGTAGTGAGTTCCCCATTTCCAAGTCAAGATTGGATGGTCTTTTGCTGTGTGTGTGTTGAGATTCGTATGCAGGCAAATGCCCGTCCAGCTGGGAGATCTTTGGACGCCATGATTCTAAGATAAAAGGGAGTCCAGCTTGAGGAGGGGCTGAGTCTCCCTGTGCTTGGCTAAGCTGGCTCTCAGAAAACAGCCAGATAGTCCGTCCCTGGGCCTGGACTTGGAATGGACCTGCCAGAGCTGGGGTTCTGATGGGCCCAGAAAAACTAGCCAAGCAGCCCTAAGCAGTCGATGAGCATGCAGTAATCTAGAACCTGCCAGGTTCTAGAGACCAAAAGTTCCTTCCTCAAATAGGGAGACAATGTGTGCCTGTACAAAAAGATGCAAGTCATGGAGGAAGCCCTAGTATCTGGGGGCATTGGGGAGGTTCTCATGGAGGAGGCAGCCTTTGAGCTGAGCTTAGAAGGGACGCTAAGAGATGGGGACACGGGGCACGGCCTGTGCAATGGGACAGACGGGTCATGGAAGGCCATATTTGGAGAAGAACAAGTAGGAGACAACAAATGAGGGCATCAGTGGAGATCCCAACTAGTCATAAGGACAAGGACTAGATCTCATAGAACGAGTGTGGGACAGTGGAAAGAGCCTTGGACTTGGGAGTCAGATGAGGTCTGGGTTCAAATCCTAGCTGTAACAAGTACTGACTGTCCAAGGGAATTTAGCTTCTTAAACTCTCAGCCTTCTCTCGGTAAAATAGGGTTAAGAATGTTTTCTACCCACCTACCTCCAAGGTCTTCTGTCAGGTCAAACATTTATTAAGCCCCTATTACAGGTCAGGCACTATGCTAAGTGCTGGGGATACAGAGAAAGGCAAAAGACAGTCCCTGATCCTAAGGAGGCATCTTGCAAACCACCATGTCCATATAAGATATAGAGTCTAAATTGGAGGTAATCTTAGAGGGATGACACCTCATGAACTTCAAAGCCCTACAAAAAAGGGACCTGGCTCTCTTGTTATGACTCCCCAATCCCTACCCCCATTCTTGGCCCAGAGACTTGTACATAGTGGGTGTTACTGATGTCTAAGCATCAGTAGGAAACTGTATTCAGAGGCTTGGCACTGACTCTTCACTTGCAGAGACCTGATTTATTCTCTAACAGAGAGGTAAATAAGATGAAGGAGAAGTCGTGTAAGTTAGCAGGCAGGGAAAAGTGACTTCTGGGCAGAGTACTTGAACGTTTCAGCCAGAGCCTTCCAGCCAGCCGGACAGAGCATCCTTGCTTGGGGATCATGGGCCAAGGCTCCAGATGGATTCCCTCATTTAGACTTCATATGGTCAGCTTTGATATTCGATCCCCCTGCTTATGCCGTCTCACATCCCAGCCACCCCTCTACCTTTTTTTTTCCTTCTATTTCAGCCATGCGGCTGGGCAGAAGGGGAGGGAGGAGGAGGAGTGGATCTTTGTTATATTTATACTTCTGACACTGAAGATGGGAGGAAAGCTTTGGGAAAAAATGCTTTTTTAGCACAGCCTGCTAACCAATTCTCAAATAAACGGGCTTCCTTTCTTCCTTACTTACTAACCTTTTGGCTAAAAGAGATTTTGAGGAGGGACCACTCTCTGAGTGGATGAAGTACCAAGATATCGGATCCATTTCCGAGAATATGCCTCCTGGTGATGGAGAAATCAGGGAGGCAACGGGACGTGGCCAGGAACCTACGAGCCTTCCAGGACTCCTTCCTCCAGCCCATCTCTCTCCTTCGTGGCTGGGAAGGGCCAGGATGGTGGCTAGATTTTTCTGGTCCCTGCGGATTAACTTTGCCTTCTCTCTATGGCAGACTAGTTTCTGCTCTGAGGGCAAGATGAGCCGCCAACATCTAGGGCAATCTCTACTGACTTTCCAATGGCGCCATCTTCCACTCAGCCCCAGACAAAGGGATTTGTGTCAGGGGCAGGGGATGACCATCCCACTCCTCTCTCATAAAGCGATTTCCTATTTCTTCTAGCAGCAACTAGAAAGTCTTCTGTTTAACATTTCAAACCTGCCATAACCTGGTCCCTGCCAACATCTGCTGCCTCCTAGAAACTCCTCCCAGTTCTGATGGTGACTTCTCCCAGACCTTACCTGCCATCTACACTATGTAAACTGTATTTGGGGATGTAGTTGTTTACATATTGATTCCCCTTTAGATTGTGAGTTCCTGGTTTTATTTTGGACTTTCTTTGTATCCATAGAACTGCGTATAGTGCCTGACACATAGTAGGTCCTAAAAAAATTAGTTACTCCCCCTTCTGCTCTCTCTTCAGCTATTCAGACAAAGGCAGTGTGACGTGATGAGGAGGAAGCACGGCCTAGAAGATAGAAGGAAGTGAAGAATTTCATGGTGGAGGCGCCATGCTCGCCTGGAATGCTCTCCTTCCTCCCCTTTGCCTTAGGTTTGTTCAAAGCTTAATCCAAGCACCACTTTCTACACGAGCCCTTTCCTTCCCAACCCCAATAGCAAGTGCCTCCGCCTCACCATCACCACCACCAACACCCCATCACTACCACATCCACGTTTTCCTTCACCTCTTCCTGTTGTCTATACTCGTGTGTACACGTGGTTTCTTCTCATAGACTAGAAGCTCCTTGAGGGCAGAGAAGATTTTAGCTCTGTGTGTTTCTCTAGACTCAGTCCCTGGCGCATGAGAGATACTTTAATAAATGCTCATTAAGGGGGCAGCTGGGTGGCTCAGTTACTGAGAGCCAGGCCTAGAGATGGAAGATCCTGGGTTCAAATATGGCCTCAGATACTTCCTAGCAGTATAACTCTAAGCAAGTCACTTGACCCCCATTGCTTAGCCATGACCTCTCTTTTGCCTGGGAACCAATGCCTAGTATTTGCTTCTAAGATGGAAGATAAGGGTTAAAAATATATAATCAATTAATTAAAAATAAAAATTAAATAAATGCTCATTAACTATTTGGTTTCTCATCCATCTTGACATGTTTCAATTCTCCCCCAGAATGGAACGGCCCCAGTTAGATCCATTTATCCTCTGAGAAACCACTTCGGTGAGCACATTGTGGGTGCTCAGTCAGTCAGTCGACATACACTCAATCAGTGCCTACTCTGTGCCAGGCATTATGCTAAGTGCTAGGGTGGCAAAGGAAATTGTTAGAGCTTCTAGTCTATGAGAAGAAACCACGTGTATACGTGAGTATAGACAACAGGAAGAGATGTTGGGGGTGGGAGAGGCATTGCGTGTCATTCAGTTCACTTTCCTGACCAAGGTCTCTTGGATTTTTCAGTAAAGTGCTCCACCAAAGTCTGGTCCTGCTGTATTTCTGTATGAGATGTGAGGCTTTTAGTGGAGGATGGATAAAGATAGGCAGAGATCCTTTTGTCCTCTGCCCTAGTGAGCTAGAGCTGGAATAGTAAATGGGATCCATTTGGGGCGCCATGTTTAAAACAAGCATTGGCGAGCCAGCGAACAGACCGTAGGGCAGACAGACAGCAAGTAAGGGGCTTGAGGCCGTGTCTCATGAGGACTGCAGCGCTGAAGAACCTGAGAATGCAGCCTGGATCAGAGGAGACTCCTGGGGGGACGAGCTAGCTGTCTTCTAGCATCTAGAGGGCGGTCACATAAAGACGCCACCTTGTCCTGCTTGGCCACGGAGGAGAAATGGAGGAAAGGTACAGAGAAGTGGATTTGGGCTAGATGTCAGAGAAGACGTCCCTTCCTCACAAGGATGGCCATCTTGACGTGGCTACCTGGGCAGTAGAGGGGGGACTTGCATGGGCACCTGCCTGAGGTCCCTTCTTGCCCTGAGCTTCCAGTATCCTGAGGTCTGGCCAGCTCACGAGGCTACCACGAGGTGGTGCGTGGCTCGGGGGGCTTCTCGAGCTCTTCTGGAGAGGTGAGGGAGCGGCGGCCGTTTCTGCCCAGCCCAGATGAGATCAAGCCGCTGTACTTGAGAGAAGACTAGAATTGTGCCTAGCCGGGAGCCCCAAGGCCTCTTCACGTTCCAGTCAGGCCTCGGGGCCCCTGTGAGTAACAAAAGAGAATTCTGTCTCCCAGACAGGGAAAGAAGCAGTGGGTCCTTTCTTATTTATGGGAGCCCAAAGTAAATATTTAACCTACAACCCTGGAAACCAAAAAGCTCTTTAGATCCGTATATATCAGGGGACAAAAGTTGGTAGAAATAAAGGAAGGGAAACTGGATTTCCAGGCCCTATTTTCCTATCTATCCTGAATAATTTACTCTCCTTGGAGGAAATAAAGGGCTCTTTGTCTGATATATTCTTTTTTTTTCCCTTTTGCATGAGAAGGGTGCTTGTGTATGAGTGTTATTTTAAATCTGGACTTCATAAAAGATCTCCTTAAAGAGGGAAGATTTACATTCCAAAATGCAATATGCCCATGGCATACACCTCAATACACTGAGGAGCCGTAAGACCTGGGTTCGAATCTCACCATCGACACAGGCGGGACACCATCGGTGTCTCAGAAGATGGCATCATGGCTTGTCAGGACCAAAAGAATGAACGGGCGAGCGGCAAACCCCGCGGCAGTGCGGGCCTCGGAGCCTGACCGGACGGGCTCTTGGACGATGGCCCTGTGGTCAGTTGCCAGGCGGGCACTTGAAGCCTTTCGGGTTTGGGAGGACCTTGTCTTCTTCCATTTGCACAGCTCTGGGGGTCCCGACAGCAGAACAGCCCGTATAAAGGGGATCCCAGGTGTTAAGTAAGGGGGCCTCAACCAAGCGGCCCAGGCAGGGCCAACACAAGGAGCCGCCACTTGGATCGCGGTGCTTCGAGGTTTGCCAAAGCTGCTGCTGCGGAGGTTCTCCTCGGAGCCTTCCCACGACCATGAGGGGCAGGATTAGAACCCAGGCCCGCCCTTCGGACTTCCTGAGGTTCACAGAACCTCGTAGGGCCTGGCTGGGGCCGCCACGAGCACAGGGAGAGGCTCCCAGAGTGGGGAGGGTCTGGGCTAGCCGAGGAAGGGCCACAGGAGGGCCAGGCTCCAAGCCGACACCTGCCGGGATCAGGCCTGATCTCCTGGGCCCGGCCCGTGCATGTTGACAGGATGGAAGGACTGCCAGGCTCTGTCCGCTTCCCTGAAACCTGATTCCTCCCCCCCCCCCCCGGGTCGGGGAAGGGATGCGTTCACACACCCAGAGGGGCAGCACCAGCCGTGTCCACTCGATTCAGACCAGCGAGGTCTGTTTTCGGGCCTTTGGAGAATTTCCTGACGGTGCTGAAATCTCTGGAGCGGTCCGGAGGGTGCCGGGAAGCTAGAACTTGGGGATCATGTCATGGGGGGCCTGGGAAAGGCCAGTGTCCCGGAGCCCGGGGCTCACAGGGGGATCTCCTGCCCTTCTGGGCGCTGAGGAAGCTCCGGATGGATTGGGGTCCTGGGCAAGGCCCGGCCTCTCCTCACCCCCCCCCCCACACTCGCACCCGGAGGTGCAGCTCTGGCCGACGGGTCCTTCTTCCCTTTTTCTGCCCGAGCCTGTCCCCAGGGCGACGGCCCCTCGGAGAAGGCCTCCAGGGACCCAGAGTTCTGGAGTCCTCAGAGAGGGGCGCTAGCAGCCTGGGCAGCCCCCTTTGCAGAGGAGGGCAAAGTCTGCCTGAGAAGCCAGGCTCTCCCAAGAGGGCATCTGAGGTGGGCTCTCCTGGAGGTGGACATCGGCCTTGGCCCCGAGCCTAGGAGGCCCCCCTGCCCCCCACGGCTCCTTTCAGGCGCCCCCTCCACCAGGAAGTCACCCCTGCTTCTCCTGCCTCCCCCACGCCCCCCAGGACGAATCCTCTCGCCCCTCCCTCCACGCTTTCCCTTCCGTCGAAGCAGGTCCTGGAGGAAGGGCAGGGCTGCCCATCGCCTCGGTCGCCCCGGAGCTGGCTCAGGGCTGGGCAAAGATCACAAATGTTGAACAGAATCGAGGAAGGAAGGAGAAAATGTAGCGCCCGACCGCGCCGTGTGTGACCCTGGCTGGGTCTCTTCATCTCCCGTCAACTCAGCTTCCTCATCTGTAAAACGGGAGGGCTGGACCGGACCAAGAACGTGCCCTGCCAGGCTCTGAGGATGCTGATGCCGGCTGGCCGGAGGCGCTGGCGGACCGAGTGGCCCTTTACCGAGAGATCTAAGACGGACAAAGTGCATGACAAGCCCCCCTTCCCCGGGCATCCTTCCTCCAGACGCCACTGTGTCCATCTCACAGAGAAGCAAGCTGAGGCTCAGTGAGAGGAAGGGACGCCCAGCCCGGAGCCACCTGCCCCCTGGTCTCCAGCGCTCCGAGGGCTGGGGGTGGGGGATGTTCTGTTCCCAGGCCGGGGTCTACACGGCTCCGAGCCACCCCTCTCCCTCCTGAAAGGCCAGGAACAATGAGGGAAGCCATCAGAGAGGACCGTTCGAGGACGGCTTTGGGGGCTCCCCCACCCCACCCAGATGACGAATGAGGGCCCCATTCCCATCCAGCCTTGATGGCCACGACTGTCAATGGGGACGACAAGGGCTCGGAACACGGGGGGTTTGAGTTTCCCAAAGCTCATCCTCGCGGCTCCCACTGCCCGAGTTCTCAGGCTGAAAGGGCGTGACTCAGAATTAGATTGTTTTAAGGAAAAAAAATGAGACAAGCTGCATTAAAAGAGGTCAGGAGGCCACAGATGGTCTGCAAACCCCCCCCCCCCTTTTTCTTCCTGTAATTGTTCTTGAAAGACGAGATTCCATTTCATGTGAGACGCGAGGCCTCTGGCTTTGCAAAACATGGTGCACACCCCCCATGGAGCCCAGGTTCAGTTCAGCCCTTTTCTGTAGCTCCAGGAGGGATCGAATAAAACAGGCTGTTCCCAGCTTCTGGGAGAGGCTTCTTTTCTCCCCCCTAAAAGGTTTGTTCCTGGTCATAAATTCTCCCTCTCTCCCAAGCCGGCCCCACTAGGATGTACACGTTGGTAAACAGCGTAGTTAAAAACACGTTTAAAAACTGAAGAAAGGGCCCCGGACAATGAGGTATTGTCCCCGCTGCCCCACTGGACGTCCACCCTCCTTGGTTCCTTAACCTTGCTGGCCGCCCGCAGGAGCCTGGCCCCATCCCGGGCACGGTCCGGCCGACCCGAGCTCCCGGGGCTCCGGGGGCATCGCCCGCCTGCCGGCTCAACACCCTCGGGCCCGATCTAACGGGGGGCATTTCTGGGAGGACGTCCGGCCGGCTCCGCTGTTTATTTGGGGCGCTGAAAACTCCTTGACAAAGTTCCCTGGAAAATTTACTTCTTTTCTTTCTCCTTCGTTTTCTGCTCAGATCTTTAGTGGCCGACATAGCCCACGATGACTCTGGGACAAAAATGCCGTCTAGCCCCGCCAGTAAATCTAGCCTCCATTCAGTCGAGTTAAATAAGTGCTTTATGCCCATTGTCCCGGCCTCTGAAAAAGAGCCTGCGTCCTTGAGAGTTTCCTACAATAAATTAAACCCATCACACCCATTGAAGGGTGGGGGGCAGGCGGGGAGGGGAGAAAGGCCTGCTCCAGCCCTCAGCAATGTCATACTTCTCATTCCAAAACACACCCACAGATAAGAGCTCCCCAGCTCCCAACCGGCACCGAGAGCAGAAGGTTATTTCCTTAGGAATTCAGTCCTGCTTGGTTTTTGCAGCTGTAGAAATGCACCCAGCTCAAACCCAAGAGGAGTGGCAGAAATCCATGGGGACCAGCCCCAGTTCTGAGAGGCCCCGGTGCCCACCTGCTGCCCTCCTCACTAGGGGTTGGCAATAATAATAGCTGCCATTCCTAAAATGCTTTCAGGTTTGCCAAGAATGTCCTTCTTTAGGGCTTGCAACATCCCTTTGAGTCAGGGATTATAGGTATTGGTTGCCCCATCTTACAGATGAGGAAACTGAGGATCAGAAGAGTAAAGGAAATGGGCGAAGTCCAGAAAGTGAGCAGAAAGGAGGAAGTGGGGAGCCAGTCCACCATCGCCTTTAGGACAGGATGGTGGACTCTGGACGTTGGTTTTGCCTTTCTGCACCGTCCCTGATCTGTCTGACGCTCTTCGATCATGACCCTGTGAGACTGGGAAAAGAAAGATGGAGTGAAGCTTTGGAACCATTTCTCCTTCTTCAGAGAAACTAGTGATAGAAGACGCCCCAAAGGAGGAGAGCCCTAGAGACACGTCGAGTCCTTCTGCGAGGTCAACAACGACAGCTCTAATACATGCTCAGCTTCGCAAACCAACTTGTGTCACCCCCGGGTGGGGTGGGGGCGGGGGGGTACAACTATCATTATCCCCACTTAGCAGATGAGGAAACTGATCCTTCTCAATCTTCCTGGGCTCTTCCCTCTCCCTCACTCCACCAAATTCAATCCATTAATGAAAAACGTCATTTCTTCCTTCCCGTCATCACCCTGGTTCACACCTTCGTTACTTCTCAGCTCTACTTCTACTTGGTCTTCCTAGCTCAAGGCTCGCTCCTCGCCACTCCGACCCCTTCGGAACTGCCAAAGGGTTTTTCCAAGGCCCAGCTCTGGCCCTGTCACTGCTCTGCCTAAAAATCTACAGCCATCCCTTTTATCTCTAGGCACAAGCTGGCTCCCAGGCCTCGACTGGATTCCCTCTTCCTCCCTTCAGAATTCCCAGATTCCTTCCCATTTCAGCCAAACACAGGGGCCCTCCGAGATGCCTTTAACCATCACTAGCACGTCCCGCACCTCCGACTCCCAACCTGAAGCCGGAAAATGTCCTGTCTTTGCTTCTCATCAATCTAGTATTCACTTGGATGGTGCGTGTCATCTCCGTCCTGCCCATACAGTTCTTGAAGGCTGGGCAGACTTTGTTTTTGTCATTGTATGCAGAAGGCCTGACTCCCCGGACGTGCTTAATGGAGACTGCTTGGCTTCTGGGAGCCTCTTATTCCTGGCTACCCAGCTAATATTGTAGGCAGGCGGGAGGGGACTAGCCCCAACCTAATTAATCAATATGTGGGTGAGCCCCCAGGATGTTGTCTGACATTGAATAAGTGAAAAATTGTCATAAAAAGATTATTGACGGGGGCAGCTGGGTAGCTCAGTGGATGGAGAGTCAGGCCTAGAGATGGGAGGTCCTGGGTTCAAATCTGACCTCAGACACTTCCCAGCTGTGTGACCCTGGGCAAGTCCCTTAACTCCCATTGCCTAGCCCGGTAACAAATTTAAAAAAATTAATATAGAAGGATACATATAAAAGATATTAGGGTTTATTAAATAAAATTCATTTATAAAAAAAAGATTATTGATGGAGAAAAGCAGACCTGGAAGGAACACTGGAGATGTCTTCAAACACAGAACTTTCCTACAGGAAAGAGATTGGCTTTTGCCCCCAGAGGGCAGAATTAGAAACAAGGATGGAAGATTGATCTCAGTTCAATACAAGAACAACATTTTTTTTTCCATGAAAGCTATTGAGAACTAGAATGAAAAGCGTGCTTTGTAAGGCTGAAAGGTGCCCATCGCATGGAATGTTCTAGGTGCTACAATGAGTGGATGGAACCTAATTCAAATCCTGCTCAGGTGCTTCCTAGCTACGTCCCCCTAGGCTAGCCCACCCTGGTGCCAGATATCACCCCCTTGTGCCTAGATTTCTGCAATAGCCTGACTCCCACGGCCCCTCTCCCCACCCCAGCCCCAGCCCCAGAGAACAAAGGAGGACTTGGGCCCCCGTCAGAGGCCTTTCTCACGCCATCTCATGGTAGCCTGGACTCAGAAGACCAGAGATCAAAATCCAGCCGCAGACATTAACTGGCTGAGTGGCCTTGGGCAAGTCATTTCACCCCCACTGCCTAGTCCTTATGGCTCTTCTGCCTTGGAACCACTAGCCAGTTGGGGCCTAAGATGGCAGGTGAGGGTTTCGAAAGTGGGAGGGCTGAACCAGGGCGTCTTTGCTCCTCTTCCAGAGGGTGGGATGGAGGGAGAGGCCAGACTCAGGGAAGCCGGAGGCATCCAGGGTGGAGCCGCTGTCTTGCCCTTCCTACTGGGAAGGTGGGATGGGAGCCTGGAGCCCGGCAGACACCCGTCTGGGGAGAGAGCCAGGAGGAGGCAGAGGATCAGGGGAGGAAACGGTCCCCAGGAGCCCCTTTGGAATGTGGGATTGGCCTGCTCGCCGCCCCCACACGGAAGACAGAGGCCGGCTCTTCCTTCCGCTCCGGCCCTTCAGGGAGGTGCAGCTCAGCCCCGAGAGCCCGAGTCCTGGCGGGGGAGCACCAGGTGGGCACCCAGACTCCGGCCTAAACACTGCCCGAGGCAAGCCCACGCCCAAGCTCGGGGACTCCTGGGGCAGGGTGGGGGGCCTGAGGGAGAGGGGACGTCCACGGGGCCACAATCTCTTCAAGGCAGAACTTCCCTGCCCTGAGCGCCGTCCCTCGGGGGCTGCAGAAATAGGCCCTGAGTCCGAGCGGCCCGTCCTGCTGTCTCTAAAGGAAGGCAGCGTTTGGTCCTCTCCCTTTCTCGGGGGCCTTCTGGAGACACGATGCCTGAAGAAATGTAGAACATGATGGGAAGGTCAGGCAGGCCGTGGGGGGACCCAGCGAGCACCATGTGGGTGTCCCGTGTGCCAAGCACGGGGCTAAGAAGCCCAAAGGAGGGAGGGCCTGCCCTCGGCCGCATACGTTCTGTTGGGAGAGTCCCATGCAAAGCTGGAAATGGCCACCGGGCAGATGGAGAGGGCAGCAAGGTGGCACCGTGGGCAGAGCGCAGGGCCTGGAGGCAGACAGACTCACCTTCCGGGGTTCAAATCTGGCCTCAGACACTTGCTAGCTGTGGGACCCTGGACAAGTCACCATCCTGCTTGCCTCAGTTTCCTCTTTTGTAAAATGAGCCAGAAATAATGAGCCTCCCCAGTACTCTGCCCAGAGAAGCCCAATGGGGTCACAGAGTCAGACCGAAGCAGACTGAACAGCCACAACGGTTGGGGAGGGGGGCAAGAGCAGAAAAGGGCTTCCGTGAGAGATGGGACTTGACTTGAGCGGGAGTCCCTGGTCTCACAGCACGCTGCCCCTCCCTGACTCTGCCTCCCTGCAGGGCTGCCTCGGTTTACCGACACAGGACCAGAAAGGCCAATTCCTGTGGCTTCTCCTCCTCCTCCCCCTGGGGGGCCAGGAGCAAAGGCTTCCCTGGGGTCCCCCACGCTCCTCCCGGCCCTCCTCTGGGGCTCTTCCTGGCTTCTCTGGAGCTCTGAGCTGGCTTCTCCGGATCTCTCCCTCCTCTGGATCTCCGTGCAAAGTGTCCCAGGTGTGCCTCCATGATGTCTCTGCCAGCCCCCGTCACGAGCCAATTCCGGATCTGGGATGGTGTCTGCCCATGTGCCTCCCCTGGCCAGAGGCCGTCACCCACGTGCTGAGAGTTAGTGGGCAGCAAGGTCAGAAGGCCTTCTGGAGGTCAAAAGCGAGACCCTAACCCAGATCTTCCTGACCCCGAGACCCTCTCCAGGGCCGAGCAGAGCAACGCTAATCCCGGCTCTTCCACTAGACCTGAGTTGGCAGACCTGTGGTACGCATGCCGGGGGGGGGGGGGGGCTGCTCCCCCGCCCCCTCCAGCCTACCCGAGGACCTTCTCACAGGACTGGCCCCGAAGCCCCACAGGAGCATTTCCTCCCTCCCCCGTCTGGGCTAAGGCGGGGGCTCGCTTGTGGCGTGACGGCTGCCTTTGGACACTCGTCCTCTAAAAGCTTCGCCATCCCGGCCGAGACGGACCGTCAAACCCCGAAGCCTCGAAGCCTGTCCTTCCCCCTCGTCATCCTCCGCCTTCACGGCCTTCAAGAACGACACGAGCTTCTTCTTTATCCCGGAGAGATTTTGTGTTCCCGGTGACACGCGAGAACCCACCTCCACATACGTGTTCCGAAGTTCTAGGATCCAAACCGTGTCCTTCGTCCCCGCTCCCAGCCGGCGGGCCGTGCTGGCTCAGACGCCTGTTATCCCACGAGGCATCTTTCCGTGGCGGTCACTTTGGCCAGAGTCATCCCGGCCCACAGCTTCTGGGAGGCGACGGTCAGGCGGACACCAAAGGCGGAGAAGCAGCCCTGAAAATGCTCAGCAAGCTCTCGGGCCAGCCGTCCCCAGACACCCCCTCCTGGGCCGCCCTGACTTCTGTCCTTCCACCAGACTTCTGGGAGAGGCTCGCGGGCACGCTGTGGATCTCTGCAAGCCCAGACACCCCGGGGAGGCCAAACAAGAGTTCTCAAAGCCTGGACGCCCTTCCTCCCCCTCCCCCGGCCACCCTTCCTCCCCCTCCCCCGGCCGCCCTTCCCTGGATGGTCCCCAGTTTATCAGCACCTCCCTCGCCCGGGACCCCAGAATCTCCAGCTAGAGAAGGCGCAGAGCGGAGACCTTTGTCTTTACGCACAAACTACTAGGGGGGCTTTGGCGATCCCACCTCGTCCTGAACTCGTCTCTAACTTGTGGTCCACTGAAGCCCCTTCATCTTTTTCAGAAACCCGACATCCTGGCCTAGGTTCCCTCGTGCACTTATAAAAGCCACGGCCTGAGCAAAAGCTGAGAGTAAACTGAGGCCCAGAGCGAGGCCTGGAGGAGGACGTTTCGGCGAGCTCCGCACCAGCCCGGCTTCTCCTTGAACCCGGGACTTTTCCCTCCCGGAAGTGTTTCCTCTCTTTCCTCCCAGCAGGGGCGCCCCGCGGAGGGACAGATACGCTGATGGTGACTCGCCGCATCCGCCTGGCAGCCTGTGGGGCCCCGAAGGCGTCGGGGGGCTCCGAGAAGCCTGCGGAAGGCGCGCGTGTCCTCGCTGCGGAGGGAAGGAGGAGCCCCGCGTGTTCGTTTTCCAGAGAAAGAGCCTCCCGGGTCCAGGGTTCGATGCTCGGCCACGCCGGCCGCGGGCTTCTCTCTGGGCGCCTTGGGCTCTCCGAGGACCGGCCGGCTCTTCCCTGCCCGTCCGGGAAGGCCGTGTCCTGGCTCCCTCGTTCAGCCTCGGCCTCCGCTCTAGTCACTGCCCCGGACCGGTTCTGAGGCAGAAGAGACGCAGGGGCCGGCCGTGGGGGTGAAGTGACTTGTCCAGGGTCATCCTGCTGGGCAGCGTCTGAGGCCAGATTCGTGGGGCCTGGCTCTCCGGCCACGGAGCCACCTCAGGGCGGGTCTGGATCACTCTGGAGGCCACCGGACTTTCTGGTCAGTCTTTGGACGGGATTCCCAGTGGGGGCAGGAAGCTCCCGGCCGTCCAGTCTCCGGGTCAGCACGTCCGGCTAAGGGACAGCCGGTCTGGAGAGGCGGCCCCAAGGCAGATGGCCTGGATTTAGGGGGGGGGGGGCACGAGCTTCCCGGCTCGCCCCTCCTCCAGGGTCCTCCAGTGCATGGCTGCCGGGCCCAGGCGTGGGCCTACTTTGGCTTCTGCACGTGCTCCGGGTGCTCCGGTGCTGCAGGGAGACACCCCGGAGGGTCCTCGAGGGCGGGGGCTGCCCGGCTTCTCCCCTCCCATCCCTGTGCCCAGAGCGGGGCCTGAGGGAAGCCTGCTGGACGCCTAGGACGGGCCAGAGTGGCCATGGATGGACATGATGGCCGTGGCTGGCCGGGACTCTTGGCCTCTGAGACCAGGGCGGCCGGTGCGGCTCTGAGTCAGAAGACCCAGGTGCAAATCCCTCCTCAGACGCTTACCAGCAGAGTGACCCTGGACAGGTCACTGAAGCCTGAGCGCCAAGAAAACTCCAATGGGCTCAGGGAGAGCCGGACGTGACTACCGAGGAGTCCTTGCCATGGAGGAGCCCAGGCTGGGGGCGCCCTGACTGGGCGGCTCCCCGGAGGCACCGGGCAGCTGACCCCGGCCGGGCCGGCCCTTCCTACGTGCCTGTCCCCGATGCGTTTGGCTCATGATGTGGGAAAAAAGCGCCTCAGACTCTCACACAACTATTTTAATCTTCCTTCAGAAAAAGAAGGGGCGACGCTCCCTGGTGTCGGCCTGACAAACGCCGGGAGGCTCCCTCCCACAGCAGACGTTTCCCACCTGTTGGCTGGACCGACCATCGCAGAGGGATTCCATCTAAGAATCAGCACTGTGCGGGGCAGCTGGGTAGCTCAGTGGATGGAGAGCCAGGCCTAGAGACGGGAGGTCCTGGGTTCAAATCCGGCCTCAGACACTTCCCAGCTGTGTGACCCTGGGCAAGTCACTGAACCCCCATGGCCCACCCTGACCAATCTTCTGCCTCGGAGCCAATACACAGTACTGACTCCAAGAGGGAAGGTGAGGGTTTAAATAAAAAAAAGAATCCATACCTTGCATTGGTTCCCAGGGGAGAGCAGTAAGGGCCAGGCCATGGGGGTCAAGGGACTTGTCCAGGGTCACCCAGCTGGGAAGTGTCTGAGGCCGGATTTGAACCTAGGACCTCCCGTCTCTAGGCCTGGCTCTCCATGCACTGAGCTGCCCGGCTGCCCCCCATCCTCTTCTCTTACATCTCACGAGCCCAGAGCAGGGAAAGGACTCGCCTAAGGACACACAGAGTGGCATTTACGGGGCTGCCACAGGGATTACCTTGAGAATCGTGACTCAGGCTTGAAAATCGCAGCCCGTGTGGAGGCGGGAGAGAAGTCTGATGGCAGCGCAGGCCCAAGGTGGGCCTGGCAGGGGGAGAAGCCCAGATGGCGAGACGCCACGGGCAGAAGCATCTCGTTTCGAGGCCCTCCGCCTGCTCATTACCGTGAAGATAAATAGAGATCGACTTATAGAGCGACTCGTTTGGGTGCCTTTGAGGATGACCCCCAAACCAGGGATTATCCCAAAAGGGGCACCCGGGGGCGGCTCATTAGAAACGACCCAGCCGGGATGTGGCCCAACCTGCTCTCCTCCCAGGGCACGGGGAAGGCATGATGGCGTGGAAGGACGAGAGAGAAAAGGGACGATGACGAAGAAGAACAGATGGAGAAAAAGAAGGAGAACGAGAGGAAGGGAGGCAGAAGGGAGGAAGGAAGGAGCGTTTACTGAGGCCTGCCTGGGGCCAGGCACTGGGTTAAGGGCATCCCAAATACGGCCTCATTTAAACCTCACAGAATGCCCCTGTGACGTGGGTGCTATTATTTCCCCCCATTTTATAGTTGAGGAAACAGCCTGGGAGACACTCAGGGACTTGGCCAGAGCAAGGAGAGTTAGTAAAAATCTGAGGCTGGATTCGAACTCGTGTCTTCCTGATTCTGTACCCAGTTCTCTCTCTATCTATCCATTGTGATGCTCCTTCGCTGCTTCCCAGGGCTCCTTCCAAGCTGCGGCCTCTCCAACCTACGGGAGCTCATCCACACACACTTCCACCCAACACCGAGGAGCCTCCTGCCTCGAGAGGTGAAGAGACTTGTCCAAGGTCACCCAGTTCTTTAGTGGCAATGCGCAGCGTGAAACCCCAGTGTTCGGACTCCATGCGGGGCTCCTTTTACCAGTCACGCTGCCCTCGGTGCCATCAAGTCCCCCTTCTTTTACTCTACGTGAGTGTCTGTCCCAGATGTTAGCTCCTGGGGCTGCAGACGGATGACTTTAGACTGAGCATCAGTTGTTGGTGCAAAGCTGTTTCCCATCCAACCACACACAGACACACACACACACACACACACACACACACACACACACACACACACGCACGCACGCACACCTGCCAGTGTCTCCCATTCCAGCTCGGAAGACTCTGTTGTTTGCTGGGCAGGAGAAGGTCTCGGGTGGCGCAGGCCAGCCTCCTTCTCTGGTCCCCCCGACAGCGAAATGCTGTTGATCCCCGAAGCTCCTGCTCTGGTGCCCAAGCCAGGCCGCTGGCAATTGGATGCAGAGAGGCCAGCCTCCTCGGCCCAGCCTCTCTCCTGCCAGCCCCGACACCGGCCCAGGCTTCCTCTGCCCCCCACGCCCAGCCAGGGAGCCCCTGCCCTGGGCCGCCTCTCCGAAAGCCTCCTTCTTCCGTCCCTCCCATCTCTCGCCCACCGTGGTGACCCTCAATGGTCCCGTTGCTTCTCTAGAGGGCAGGCCGCATACAGCAGCCCCGTCTCTGGGACGCCCGAATCCCCCCTCCGGCATCTCCCTTCACCAGAATGTAGGGGCGGGAGGGCGCCAATCGTCTCCCACTGAACGGGTCTCCCCAGGGCTGAAACCAGCGCCTGGAGCAGAGCGTGAGGTGAACAAACGCCTTACTAAAAATCCATTCAGGTTCAAATCTGGCCTCAGACACTTCCCAGCTGTGTGACCCTGGGCAAGTCACCTGACCCCCATGGCCCACCCTGACCACTCTTCTGCCCTGGAGCCAATACACAGAAGTGAAGGGTTTTAAAAAAAATCCATTCAGTTGTGTTTCCAGATTTCAGGCAGTTGTTCTCCCTCCCTCTCTCCCTCCCTCCCTTCCCATGCTGGGAACCAGTCTGAGGCCGGATTTTGCCAGGGCTTTCGTGCAATCCATGTTTCTCTGCAGTGACAGAAGACACAGAGCCCACAGCCAATGAACAACTCACGAAGGACCGAAAGTGGCCGATGGCCGGCTTCGGTCACAGTCCTTGGGCTGAGGGCGGCTTCTTTCCTCCTGGGGCCTCGGTGGAGAGTGCGAGAACTTGCTCTGCTCTTAATGCCGTTTTTGAAACCTTCATCTTCTGTCTTAAAACCAACAATCAGTATCTGTTCCAAGGCGGAAGAGAGGCAAGGGTGAGGCCATGGGGGCTAAGTGACCCTCCCAGGGTCACCTGGCCAGCAAGTGTCTGAGGCCAGATTTGAACCCAGGACCTCCTGTCTCTAGGCCTGGAGCTCTATCCACTGAGCTACCTAGTGGCTCCTGATAAATCCTTTTTTATGGACAACCCACAGAGTTGGCCCATCATTATATCTGTCCTGGGCAGCCAGGGCAAGAGAAAACGAGTTGGAGGAGAGTAAAGTGAGTGGTCTGTGGGGAACTGCGAAGCTGTTGTGACGAGCCCCCGAGGGAAAGAGAGAGAGACAGAGACAAAGAGACAGAGAGAGAGACAGAGAGAGAGAGACAGAGAGATAAGAGAGACAGGGAGACACAGAGAGAGAGAGAAAGAGANAGGATGCAATCAGAGAAATGTAACTTTAGGAAGATGAGCTAATTGCAGTGACTCATTACACACCATTCATTCATTCATTCATTCATTCATTCATTCATTCATTCATTCAAATACTGACTTAATTTGTATTCTAAGTCCCTTTTGCTGCCTTCCAGGAGAAGTCTGGGATTAAGGAGAAAGAGACGTAATCCCCATCATTAAAGAGCTTCCACCAGGGGCTCCCCTCGGTTTGGCTTCCCCACCATTCTGCCTTCTCCAGGATAAGCCTGAGATCTCATCCTCAGGAACTGCTGTCAGCATTCAGTCATGTCTGACTCTTCGCGACCCCATTTGGGGTCTTGTTGGCAAAGCGCCTGGACCTGCTTATCATTTCCTTCTCCAGTTCCTCGTTTGGGTGAGGAAACTGAGGCAAACGGGGTTCAGTGGCTCGCCCAGAGTCACCCACGGGGAAGTGCAGGAAGCCGAGTGTGAAGCCGGGTGGCCCTGGTCTAGGAGGACATCCTTGGAAGTGGAAGTGACGTGAAAACCAAAGGTGGCGACCCGAAGAAGGAATAGCTCAAAGGCGAGATGGTGGCGGGCAGCGGAGGTGAGCGGAGCTCTCTGTCCCCGCCTTCGGGCCGGCTCGGGGCTTCGTGCCATTCACCGTGTTGTTGGGCTGGAATAAGCCGAACCTGTGTAGACTCTGGATGAGCAGCGGCCCAAGCCGTGGAGCTTGAAAGGTCTGAAGACCTTCGAGTCCGGCCAGCCGCCCCCCCCAGAGAGCTCCCCCCGCCCTTCCCAAGCACACACACATGTGCCGGTCAGACACTGCAGCGGGTCAAGGAGTCTCTGTAAACCTCGCCTGAACCCTCTTCTCTTCCCAAGGCTGCGGCTCCGGCTGGGCATCTCCCCAAATCGATCCTCTTGGGGCACGGAAGGCCATCTATCTCTGGGCCCAGCTGGATTCTGATATGTCAGAAATGAAAACTCCCGGGGAAAACAAATGACGTGAAGCCTCTGGGCCCTCCAAGGAGGCGTGGGTGGGCAGACCACCCATCTACAAGGGAGGGAGGTCACGGGGTGGCCCTGGCCAGGTTGGCATCTGGAAGGCGGCACTGAACCCAAGCCGCCTCCCTAACCCTGCAGGCCCCGGGATTGGCATTTTGCTTTTGTTTTAAACAGGAGCGTGTTTGTGGGCAAAGAGACGCTCCGGGCAGTGGTGAGGGACACGTACTAACGGCAATGGAATCTTGGAGCTCGCTCCATTCCCAACGCTCTTTGCAAAGATCCAAGACCCCCAGGGCATTTTTCAAAGCTGATGTCTAGCCCTGGCTGGAAATGAATCACTAACACTGACAGCTGATTCCAGGACAGTCCTGGGCCCCTGTGGAGGACGAGGCAACCTTGGCATGGTGGGAATTAGCACCTCTGGAAAACCAAGCAGGGCTCTGGCCAGAGCACTGGGGCATTGGTGGGCACCCAGCCTCCCTCGACTCAGCTCATGAGGAAACACCTTGGAACTTCTCAGGCAGCCCCACAAGGAGCCAAGGTGGCACAGGGAGGTCTTCAGACATCAGAGGGTCATTAAGGACCATCACATTGAGAGCAGAAAGTCAGACTGTTTAAGCTGACTTCCTTAGGCTACAGAGGAGGAGACTCGGACTTCTAAAGGGTATACTTGGTGAAAGGTCCCACAGGTGCCAAGTTTGGAACCCAGGTCCCTGGATCCCACTCAAGAGCCCTCTCTGGAAAGCTGCTTCTTTTAGGTAAGAAGCAACTCTGCTAGCCCAACTTCATGCCTAGAGATTCTGGGGCAGCATCTGGTCCCAGGAAGGAGCCAGAGCAGAAGTTGAGTGACGAATCCCATCTTCCTCTCCCCAGCACTAGAGAAGAATGGAAATGAGTTACCATAACTACAGAGCAGTTCAGCCTATCAAATGGGTGACCTGTTCCAGAAGAAAAGACTGTGAGGTCCTAGCAGCAGATGACTCTCACCCCAACAAGCTACATCTAAAAGAACTTCAAGAGGATTCCACAAAACTAAAAAAAAGGATGTTTAGGACCAAGAATCAGGAGTCACCCCCGTGACTGCACATATTTTCTACTCAGATGCCCGTCTCCCTTTGTTCTTGAGTTAAAAGTCTGATTTTCCTGGAGAATTTGTGCAGAGGGGGAGCAACCTCAAGTATCAACTGTTCTTGCCACAACTGCCTAGTAAAATCCTTTTTCTATAAACTAACAAAATCTAACTGACTTTACTATGCACAGAGAGCACACTAGTGGGGGCTCGGAGGGATCGTTCTGGAAACTCAGCCTCTCAGGATTACTCTCTCAGAACCTTCAGAGTCAGCCACTCTCTGGAGCTGAAGTCCATCGGTGTGAGCCAGAATTAGGGAAGTAGCCTCTGAGGAGTGCTCCAGGCAAATAACCAGATATTTGTGACAGCAACAGAAGAGTCCTTTGAAATCACCTGTATAAACCTCTTCCTTTTACCAAGAGGGAAACAGAAATTCAGTACATTTAAGTGGCCCAAGAGTACACCAGTAATAAATGGCAAAGCCAAATCTTGAACTCAAGTCTTCCAACTCCAAATCCAGCTCTCTTTTTACTGACCCACTTCTTAGTGACCCTTCAATCCAAGAAATATTTTAATGTTTACTGTGTACCAATCACTGTACCAGATAGTAGTAGTGATGATGGTGCTAGAAGTAGTAGTAGTAGTAGTAATAATAGAATAGTAGAATAGTAGTAGTAATAATAGTAGTAATAGTAGTAGTAGTAGTAATAGTAGTAGTAGAATAGTAGTAGTAGTAATAGTAGTAGTAATAGTAATAATAGAATAGTAGTAGTAATAATAGTAGTAATAGTAGTAGTAGAAGTAATAGTAGTAGTAGAATAGTAGTAGTAGTAATAGTAATAGTAGTAGTAGTAGTAGTAGTAGTAGTAGTAGTAGTAGTAGTGGTGGTGGTAGTAGTAGTAGTAGTGGTAGTAGTAGAATCTATCATTTTATAGTGCTTAAAGGTTTGCAAAGTGTTTTATAAATATTATCTCTTTTTATCCTCACAATAAGTCCGGGAGGTGGGTGCTATTATCTTTATTTTTACCAATAATGAAGCTAAGGCAAATAGTGGTTAAATGCCTTTTTCAGGTCATTTACACAGCTAGTAAATATATGGTGCTGGATTTGAACTCAGCTCTTCCTGACTCTAAGTCTAGTACTGTATACCCTGAGTCACCAGCTGCCTCTAGGTAATAGCTTCATAAATGTTGCTGATACCATTTTAAAAATTAAATGAGCATCTACCCTCCGGGAGTTTACATTCTCCTGGAACTGTGAATTCCTGTTTTCACACTATAATAGTTAAATAGTGAGAGACTAAAAAGAAATACCAACAGTGGAGTAAAGAAGCAGCCAGA
This sequence comes from Gracilinanus agilis, assembly GCF_016433145.1. NCBI lineage: Eukaryota > Metazoa > Chordata > Mammalia > Didelphimorphia > Didelphidae > Gracilinanus > Gracilinanus agilis. The sequence goes on along the minus strand of NC_058135.1, from coordinate 292,914,238 downwards.
GGGAAATAGAGTAAAACAGGGGAGAGAGAGAGAAATTATTTTTAATTTAATAAGAATTTATTAAACCCCTACTATATGCCAAGCACCATCCTAAGCACTAGAGGAAAATTGAATTCTGCTGCCTGGGACTGTGTACACCAGACAAGCAGTCAGCCAACACATTGGCAAACTCTCAGTCTGTCTTTCTGGGTGTTCCAGGAACGTTGCCTTAGATGGTCACATCCTCGCCTCACCGATATCTTCCAAAACTCCATCATTTTGTCCTCACTTATGCCCTTATCATGCAATTGTATATTGGGATCTCCCGTGCTCACGTCTCCTCCTCTTGCTAGACTAAATTCCCTGAGGAAGGAGCCGTGCCCTCTCTAAACTTGGCATCCCCTTCCTTCCTTGCAGCGTGCGCCAGTGTTCTACCCTAAGTAGGTACTTAAGGAGCACCAAAGCTTGGCGGCTCGCTAGAAAGCCACTGTGGTGATCAGGAGAGAGAAGATGAAGGGCTGAAGCAGAGCAGTGACAGTAGAAATTGAAGGAAGGGAAAATCAGAGCTATGTAGGAGGGAGAATCTGCAGGACCTGTTAACTAAGTCATGAAATGAGCTGGGTGTCCTTAGGCAAGTCACAGTCTCTGGGTCTGTTTCCTGAGTCAAGAAAGGTAGAAGATTGGAATCAATGACCTCTAATATCCCCCGTGACCTTAAATCTGAGATCTTTCAATCATTTAATGACCTGGGTGATTGGGGAGGGGGGGAAGGGAATTTCATGAACAGAAATGGATGTCAGAAGGAAGAGTTTCTGGAGAGGAGGGGAAGGAAAGAGAAAGTTGTGGGTATTTTTTTGTGGAAAGTCATATATTTTTTAGAATTTTTACTTCCAAATTCTCCCTCTCTCCCTATCCCTACCCCCAACTCACTGAGAAGACAAGAAAGAAAATACCCATTAGAATATGAAATCATGGAAAACATGTCTACATTTGCCATATTAGGAAAAATAAGCAAAGATAATAAGAAAAATGGGAGGAAACATGCTTCCACCTTAACTCAGCCTTCATCAGGTCTTTCTCAGGAGGTGGATAGAATTTTTTTATCCCATTTCCTTCAGTATTGACTTGCATCATTGTACTGATCTGAGTAGTCAAATCACTCCCAGGGGATTATCATTACAATGTTGCGATTACTGGCTAAAATGTTCTCCTGGTTCTGCTCATTTCACTTTGCATCAGTTCATATAGATCTTCGCAGGTTTTCCTGAAACCACTCCCTTTGTCATTTCTTAGAGCATAACAGCATTTCATCACAATCAGATGTCACAGCTTATTCAGCTATTCCCCAAACGAGGGGCATCCTCTCCATTTTCCAATTCTTTGACAACACAAAAACAGCTGCTATAAATGTATTTGAACATATGGGTTCTTTTCCTTTTCCTTCCATCTTTTCAGGATACAGATCTAGTAGTGCTATTTCTGGCCAATGGGTATGCCCGGTTTTATAGCCCACCAGGTGTAATTCCAAATCGTTCTTCAGAATGGTTGGTCCAGTTCACAACTTCACCAATAGTACATTTCTGACATGTTAGCCAATCTGATACATGTGAGGTGGTACCTCAGAGTTATTTTAATTTGCATTTCTCCAACTATTGGTGATTTCGAGTACTTTTTCGCATGTGTGTTTATAGCTTTGATTTCTTCTTCTGAAAAATGCCCGTTCACATCCTTTGACCATTTTTCGGTTGAAGGAAGAATTTGAATTTAAATATGAACCATTCAAGGCATCAGAGGGGCATCAAGAAAGAAAGGTGGAACAGACACTCAAGAGAAAAGTTAGAGCTGGACATAGAGAGATATGTCCATAATCACTGTGGATAGAGTTGGCAGCTAACATCTTGAGAATGAATGAGATCACTTGGAAACAGGACTCCAGGAATGTGTCCTCAACTCTGTACTATTTAGCATTCTTTTCAAGGACTAGGATGTCCTGCTTCTCAGATCTGCAGATGACACAAAGTTAATATACTGGATGATGGGCAGAATTTTGAAAGATTTTTACAATCCAGAAATTACTGTGAATCTAGAAATAGGATAAGTATAAATGGAAAAGTTCATGTTTGAGTACAAAAAAAGCCAACATCATGAGTAGAAGATGGAGGAAGAATGGCTATGTAGTTATTCAGCTGAAATAGTTCTATGGCTGGTAGCATCATGGACAGACCACTAGATCCAGAGTCAAGGAGAGAGCTGAGTAGACATTTGCTAGCTGTGTGACCCTGGACAAGTCATTTTATCTCTGCCTGCCTCAGTTTTCTCATCTATAAAATGGGAATAATAAATGCACCTACCTCCAAGAATTGTCGTGAGGATCAAAATGAGATCACTTTTGTAAATATTTAACACAGTACCAAATAGGTGCTCAGTAAAAGATTGCTTAAAAAAATAAGATGATGGTTCCTCTCAACTTGGTCCTCATCAGATTCCATCGGAGCATTGTTCTAAATTTGGGGCCTCATTTTTTAGAAAAGAAATTCCACTGGGCAGTGTCAGGCAGGCAAAAACCATCAATTAGTTGTTTCTTATATGCCAGAAAAAATCCTGTGGAGATGAAGAAAATCAAAAGCACAGCCAGATGTCGAAGAACCTTCAGTCCAGGACATATGAGGACCAGGTGAAGGGACTGGGCAGGTTTAGCTTGGGGGGGGGGGGTGTAGAGAAGACTGGGGTTAGAGGGGAGTATAATAGCCATCTTCGTGTCCTGGAATATCTGTCCCCTGGAATAGAAATGAGATTTGTTCTTCTTGGCCCTGGAGGATAGACCAAACCAGGATCGTGGAGGGGGCTTGGCAAAGAAACAACTGTCACAAAATACTCTCTAATTCAAGACATTTCAGAAGGATCTATGAGAAAGATGCTCTCCACATCCAGAGAAAGAACCGTGGGAGCAGAAACACAGAAGAAAAACAACTGCTTGATCACATGGGTTGATGGGGATGTGATTGGGGATGTAGACTCTAAGCGATCACCCTAGTGCAAATATCAATAATATGGAAATAGGTCTTGATCAATGACACATGTAAAACCCAGTGAAATTGCTCGTTGGCTACGGGAGGGGGGAGAGAGGAGGGGAGGGAAAGAATATGAATCATGGAACCATGGGAAAATGTTATCAATTAATCAATAAAAATAAAATAAATACTGTCTAAGAAATAAAAGCATTCCAAAAGGGAATGGGCTGCCTTTGGACATTCACGAGGTCATATGTTAGAAGTTAGAAAGGACCTTTTACATTATCCTCATTTTATACCTAAGGAGATTGAGGCCCAGAAAAGTTCATTGACTTTCTCAGGGTCATACAGCTAGTAGGTGTCTGAGATAGGATTTGAACCCAGGTCCACTCTCTCCATGCCACCACGAGAGCTTCCACAGAAAGTTCCTCCTCAAAGTGTCATAAGCTGTAGTTTGGTCTGGATGGCCAAATCCCTTCTGAGTCTGCAGGAGCAGAGAAAGGGAATGAGGCTCCCCATCGATGGGAGCTGTCCAACAGGGAGGTGGCCAGCGTCTGGGGCTAGCAGGTTCCCCCTTCCTAGAGACCTTCAAAGAGGCCCGGATGTCTCCTCAGGGATGCTGTCAAGGGGGCTCAGCTGTTCAGGTGAGGACTGGATGGAGCCATCTCGGAGATCCTTCTAGCACTGGCAGCCTGTGTTTCTGGGAAGAAAACCGAGCATTGGGGGGATCCTCTAGGTAAGAGATGGGAGGTGGGAGAGAAAGACACAGTCAGTGGGGATGCCTGAGGGCTGGGGCCGCCTTGGATTTTAGCCTCACACTCCTGATGCCTCCCAGAGAGGACACGTGAAGCAGTTCGGTGCCCCACCGCTCCCCTCCCCATCCTTGTGATGGTGCCGCTTTCCACAAGTGCCATCCCTTTTCTCATGGCAGAGAAGAGGAGAGGAGAGGAGAGGAGAGGAGAGGAGAGGAGAAGGGAGGGAAGGAGAGGATAAGAGAGGGGAGGAGAGGAGAGGAT
>NC_058135.1:292879955-292905232 GCF_016433145.1 Gracilinanus agilis | reverse complement strand
CTCTTCTCTTCTCTTCTCTCTCTCTCTCTCTCTCTCTCTCTCTCTCTCTCTCTCTCTCTGTCTCTCTCCTCTTCTCCTCCCCTGTCCTCTCCCCTCCCCTCTCCTTCTCTCCTGTTCTCTCTCCTCTCCTCAGCTCTCCTCTCCTCTCCCAGTGATTATTTCGTGCCTACTTCTTGCACTTACTTTGCTGCTTAGCCCTCTGCACCTTGTATTTCTAAGAGGCACTGGGGAGGGGGCAGATCTCAGCACCTAACAAGGAGGGAGAGCCTGAGAGTGGGCTGGACACGGCTGCCCAGGAGCGAGGGCGGGGGGAAGGGCACCTTCCCCTTGACTCAGGTCTTTAGGCAGAGGCTGGATGACACCTTGTTGGGGATGTTCTAGAGGGAATCCTTGGTCAGATAAAAGTTGTTTCCGGTCCCTCCAGGGCCCCCTCCAGCTCCAAGCTTCAGGGGTTCTCTGAAGATGGGGAGGCAGGCAGGGAGGCCACTTATCTTAGATCCTGGAGGGGCCAAGTGGTTAGACTTTGACTGGCCCTTAGAGGTTAGGTTACCCAGTCCAAATCATTTCTCAAACCTATCAAGCCGACTCTCCATCAACAGACATGGATACTTAGACTCTCATTGAGAGGCAAAGCAATTTGCCTAGGGTCACACAGCAGTGGAGTCAGGATTTGAACTCGAAGCCCAAGACTCCAAGAATAACACCTTTTCCCCAAATCGTGTCCATGGATCAGCTACAGCAAGATCTTGGTTTTGAATTCTGTTCAGTTAGACTAAGAAGGACTCAGATTCCTCCAAATCACCTCCTTAGCTGGCTTGTTGAAGCATCATCCACCCTTTCTACCTGAGATTCCTAATCTGTAACCCAAACAACAGAACACACATGTCATTGTCTCTAGAAGGACCCTGTGAGCTTGTCCACCTCATCTAGGAGGGGTGAAACACTTAGAAGCAGAGAGAAAAGCCAGGAAGCCTCAGACACTGCCTTAGCTGTGTGACCTTGGGCAAGTCACTTAATTGCTGTTTGTCTCCGTTTCCTCATCTGTAAAATAGGGATGAGAATAGCACTTAGTGCCCAGGGCTGTCATGAGGATCGAATGACATCATAATTTTAAAATACTTGGCACAATGCCTGGCACTCCAGGAACTCGGTGCCTCTAAGAGAGGACTGGGGAGAGGAGAGGGGAAGGGAAAGGGAATGAGCAAGTATTAGGCACCAACTATGATCTAAGCATTCATAATATGTCTCATTTAACAACATGGAGCGTGCTCTCTCCATCATCCTCATCTTCTTATTAATATTATTACCTGTAAATCCGGGATCATAATCGCACTCCCCGTCCAGGGTTGTTGTGAGGATTCAATGAGGTCATCGGTGCCTAATAAATGCTCGTTCCCTTTCTCTGCTGCTCCCCCTCCCAGAGGCCCAAAGGCCATCGGTTTAGTAAATTGGGCTGATTAAACGCTGACTCTGTGCCCGGCTCTGAGAAAACAGACAAACACGGGGCAGCCCTCGCTCTCCCGGAGCTGCCCGACAGCTAAGACGGGTCAGGACGACATCCGAGAGGCAGCAAAGCTCACTTGGGGGATGACCAGGAGACCCGCCGTCCATCAGCCACACAAGGAGGAACCCATGTGTCCTCTCTGGGCCTCAGTTTCTCCCTCCGCAAAGGAAGGGTCATAACGAGATCGTAGATTTAGAAATGGAAAAATCTTCTTAAAATCATCTAGTTTGGTCCCCTCACTTTATTTATTATTTTTTTTAAATCCTTAACTTCTGTGTATCGGCTCCTAGGTGGAAGAGTGGTCAGGGTGGGCAATGGGGGTCAAGTGACTTGCCCAGGGTCACGCAGCTGGGAAGTGTCTGAGGCCAGACTTGAACCTAGGACTTCCTCTCTCTAGGCCTAGCTCTCCATCCACTGAGCTACCCAGCTGCCCCCCTTGGTCCCCTCACTTCAGAGAAGGGGACCCTGAGCCCCAGAGGAGGAAAGGACTACCAGGGAGGAGGATGTGGCAGAGCTGGGTGTGGGACCAGCACCCTGAGCTCGAGCCCCAGCTCTCCTGCCACACGCTGCCTTCTGGCCCTCCCGTTTTTATATTCTTTCCTCTGGGGGATTCTTCGTTCTGAATTCTGCATTCTTATCCCAGGGTCCCTCTCAGCTCCCACTTCCTATGGCGGAAGGGGCCTCCCAGCTCTCCCCCTCTGAGCCCTGGGCTAGAGCACCTCCCGGCTCTGACATGCTCCATATGCCGCTTCCTCCGATTCCCCTCCCGGCTCCCCTCCAACATTCTAGGACGAACTTTTCATTTAGTCATTCGTTAGAAGGTGGGACACTGGAGGCAACGCTGGGCTCCGACTGAGTCCAGCCTTCTCCCCTGAAACCCCAAAGACCAGGAGGCCAAAGGAAATCTGTCTGTCCGTCTGCCTGTCTGTCTCTTCCTCTCTGTGTCTCTCTCTTTATTTCTGTCTCTCCCGGTCTCCTGTCTCCCTCCCTCTCCCGGCTTTCCCTCTCTCCGCCTCTTTTCTCTGTCTCTCTGTCTGTGTTCTCTCCTGTCTCCCTCCCTCTGTCTCTCTCCTCCTCTCTTTCTCTCCCTCACTCTGTCTCTTTCTGTTTCTCTCCTTTCCTCTCTCCCTCCATGCCTTCCTGTGCTTCTGTGTCTCTTGTCTCCTCTCCCTTCTTCCCTCTATCTCTCTTTCTCTGTCTCTCTGTCTCTCTGTGTCTCTTCTCTCCTCTCTCCTTTCCCTGCAGTCTCTTTTTCTCTGTGTGTGTGTGTCTCTCTCAGACATTCTCTGCCTCTACCTCCCTGTCTGTCTCTCTGTCTCTCGTCTCCTCTCCCTTCTTCCCTCTGTCTCTCTTTCTCTGTCTCTCTCTGTGTCTCTTGTCTCCTTTCCCTGCAGTCTCTTTTTCTCTGTGTGTATGTCTCTCTCTCTCTCGGACTTTCTCTGCCTCTACCTCCCTGCCTGTCTCTCTGTGTCTCTCGACCCCTCTCCCTTCTTCCCTCTGTCTCTCTGTCTCTCAGTGTCTCTGTGTGTGTCTCTCCCTGCTCTTGTCTCCTTTCCCTGCAGTCTTTTTTTCTCTGTGTGTGTCTCTCTCGGGCTTTCTCTGCCTCTACCTCCCTGCCTGTCTCTCTGTGTCTCTGTCTCTGGCTGTCTCTGTGTCCCCTTTCCGCCCCCCAATAGAGGCCCGAAAAGAAAACTCGTTTGTGCTCTTGCCCGAGTTTCCAGATGCTAAATTGGTCGCCGCCGTTCACTGGGGCTCTTTCCGGGCCGGCCGGCCGGGGGAAGGATTTCTTTCAAAGAAGAAATTAGGGGAGAGAAAGCAGCCGGGCCGCTATGCAAAGCGCCCTCCCTCCAACATGTGTTTCCCCGTGTTATTAAAGTACTTTGTCTTTCCAACACAGAAAATTGAAAGTAAAAACAAAAAAGAAGGCAGGCGCCGGCCCTCCACATCAGTATTCATGACATCTGTCTTTTCATACAAAACCCACTGAATGAAAATTCTCCCTGGAAGAAAACTACTTTCCCCACCCGGCTCCCCCCCACTTTTTCTCCCTTCCAAACAGATTGTGAGACAGATGATTGCATTGTTTAATCCCATTTCCATCTGAAAACTCCCCTCCATCTCGCCGATTGGGCTTGACCATTAAGGCACGGGCGAGGAGGGACGCGTGGATGGAGAGAGCAGCGGCTCCTCCATTCCCCTCGCTCCCCAGAGCTTTGCCATCGGAAAATGAAAGAGGAACCCCGAGACAAAGGTGCGGGACATAAATTAGGCTCTGGCTTTTTAAGTTCAAACTGAATTTTCTTTCTTTTTCTCCAGCTGTCAGCGGAGCGGGGTGGACTACCACTAATGCATGTTTAATGTCGAAAAAAAAACACACCCAACTCATAATGTTCCATCCTCCGACCTCCATTTGAGACATTATTTCGGGCCAGTGAACTTGGAGCAAGTCGAGTGTGGAAACATGGACCGGGGCCAGGGACCCCCCACCAGTGGCTGTCATATCTGCTGAAAGCAAACTTGTCACAGGGAGAAGGGGGCAGAAGGGGGACAAGTGTGTCCTGAAAATTGGATAATAGCGATCAGACAAGGATCGCCAAAACGCATTCAGCACTATTGGCTGCCTGGTAATGGCCTTGTCTGTCCCAGCAGACAGAATGTCTTGTTTAGGTCCACCTTTCAACTCTGGCCAAGCTGTGGTCGGGCCCTTCTTTGAGAGTGTTTCCCCACAGCCCACTGGCCCTGGGCGACGCGCAGGCAAACACTCGCCTCGCTTCCACCTGCCTTCAGGTCAAAAATCAAGGCCGCCACCAAAGCCCGGCTCCAGGTTATCCTCTGGAATGCCATCGTGGAAGGGCGCCATTCCTCGAGGGAGTCTCCCAGCCGGCAAGAGGAAACGGGAACGTCTCGGCAAGACTTTCTCCCGTTTTCTGTGGGCACAAAGTCCCGGCTTTGTTTAGGCTCCGTCCGCCCTGACATGGGATAACGTTTCCACCCGAAATTTGAATTCGGGGCAGGTGGCTCGGAGACGAGGCTCACTGAGCTCCCCGACAGATCCCGATTGATCCCCAGCCTGGGCCCAGCAAGGAGGAGAAAACAAAAAGGGGGCAGTTTGGAAAAGGAGGAATTCACAGGGGAAGGGAAGCCCTCAGGGACCGGGGTGGAAAGGCGTCACGCTGTCATGGCGGAGCTGGGAGGGAAGGGGCCTGGCAGAGAGATCACGCAGGGCCCAAGTGACAGAACGAAGGGGGAAGAAGGGCCCGACGGATGGACATGACGGCGAGGGGGCTCTGCAGTGAGCTCAAGTCCTGGAGAACATGGAGAAAAGAAGGGAAGGAGAAAACCCAAGTCCCAGGAAGTCTAACGCTGGGGACGAATACTAACAGGGACAAGAGAAAGCCGTCCTCTTCACAGGGAGGTTTAGAAATAAAAATCAGAGAAAGGAGAGTTTGGATCCGAAAGCAAACAGGAGGCAAACAGAGGACGGCAAGGAGACAACACTATTCAACTCTACTTGTTGTTCCTCTTTTCTTTCGAGGAGAATTAGATGAATGTGATTAAGAGGGGGAAATGGGGGCAGGGAGGTGACTCAGTGGGTAGAGAGCCAGGCCTGGAGCGGGGAGGTCCTGGGTTCAAATCTGAACTCAGAAACTCTCACGGTGTGACCCTGGGCAAGTCACTGAACCCCCCATTATTTAGCCCTTACTGCTCTTCTGCCTTAAAACCACTATACAGTATTGATTCTAAGATGGAAGAGAAGGGTTTTTTTTAAAGAGAGAAATCAAAGGTAAAGACCGGTAAGGAGACAATAAGGGGGTGCCTAGGTGGGCAGGGATGTCCAGAGAGAGGATGAGGGTCGCTGCACACATCACCCAGGCTAGTTCACTGTTCAGGAGGCTCTGAAGGAAAGTGGGGGCGAGGAGCGGTATGAGGCTGCCCCCCGACTCAATGTCTGCAGAGCCATCGACTGGCCTTACTGCTGTCGGCCGATGAACCCTGGGCAGTCTACCAGCGCCGTGCCAGGAAACGCAGTCCCTTCCATTTGAATTGTCTTAGGAAGAGGCTGAAGATGGCCTGGCAGGCTAAGGTGCCAGACCGTGAGGTCTTTCTCCAGTCGAATCGCCAGGCATTCAGACTCTACCGCAGAGGCCGCAACTCTGATGGGCCGGCCGCGTCGTCGGGATGCCAGACGGATATTCGCCCAAACGACTATTTTACAGACAAGTCGCACAAGGCAAGTGCTGACACGAAGGTGGAAGAAACGATACAAGGACACTCCCAAGGTCTCTCTGAAGAACTCTAGTATCGCTTGGGAGACGCGAGAGATACTGGCACAGGACCCTCCCAGCATGGTGTGTCCACCTCAAAGGAAGTGCTGGGCTCTCTGAGCAAAGCCAAAATGCAGGAGCTCAGAAGAAACATCAGATGGGGAGAGACAGAGACAGAGAGAGAAACAGAGAGACAGAGACAGAGACAGAGACAGAGAGAGAGAGAGAGAGAGAGAGAGAGAGAGAGAGAGAGAGACAGAGACAGAGACAGAGACAGAGACAGAGAGAGGGAGAGAGAGGCAGAGACAGACAGAGAGAGACAGAGAGACAGAGACAGAGACAGAGAGACAGAGAGACAGAGACAGAGACAGAGACAGAGAGAGGGAGAGAAAGGCAGAGACAGACAGAGAGAGACAGAGAGACAGAGACAGAGACAGAGACAGAGAGACAGAGAGACAGAGAGACAGAGACAGAGACAGAGACAGAGACAGAGACAGAGACAGAGACAGAGACAGAGCTCCATCCCAAATGCTCATTCGGCTCTTTGGGCTAGAGCCTTTCCAGCTCATATTGATCTGATCAGCCACCACTGGGCACACATACATTGGCCCCGACACAGTGATGTCTCTTTGTCTTCTTCAAGTATGAAGGGCAACCGACCATCCCTGTTTCTGTCTCTGCATCTCTCTGTCTCGTCTCTTTCTCTTATCTCTATCTCCGTCTCTTCTTCAGTTCTCCTTCTCTACTGATCATTTCCCTGTTTTTCAGCCCTTCCGCCATTTTGTTCCAGCCAACCTTTCCACCTTCATTTCTCACCACTCCTCTCATGTCTTCTGTGTGCCAGGCAAGCTGGACGAGGCGTGTCTCCAAACTGGTTCTTTTATCTCCTGCCACCATACATGTATACGAGCATTCCTCAGGCTCAAAGCACCATCCCTTCTTATCTGTACCTCTCCAAATTCTGCTCTTGCTTCATTCTCAGCGGAGGGGACCCCTGCTAGTCTTTCTCAACCCCACTCCCAGCTATCAGTGCTCCCCCTGCTCCGATTGCCCTGTTCTGCATTAATCTGGGAACCTATTCTAACCTCCCAGTAGAGGGGGATCTCCATGACAACTTTAATCTTTATGGCAAACATCTGGCTCATAGTAGGTGCTTAATAAATGTGTAGTCAATCCACTGAGCTGAGTTGGGGCTTGAAGAGAGAAGGACTCCCACGGTTGTGCTTGAGTTCAGTTGCTTGGAGTTTGGAGGAGGGGAGTGGAAGGAAGGCAGGGAAGGGTGGATGTTCCAATCATGGAGAAGGTTGGAGAAGGAAATGGCAAAGCACTCTGGTATCTTTGCCAGCAAAGCCCCAAATGAAGTCACAAAGAACCAGAAACAACTGAACAAACTTCTGCCTGATCCCAGGCACAATGCTCTTGCCCACTCTGCCTCTGCTCTGCCTCTCAGGCTTTGTTTCAATTGGCCAAAATCATTCAACAAGAATGGAAGAAAGATCATCAGCCCGGATGTCAGAGGCAGAGCAAAGATATCGGTACAAGAATCAGATGTGCCGTAGAGACAACTTCACCTCTTCCCTCCAGTGATATATGTTGCCCACTCAGCGAGGCCCATGGGAACCTTTATTCCCCCTTGTTGCTCCCCATAGAGAGATGGTCCAGGCAGCCCTGTCTTCCCAAGGAGAGGACTTGATTCCACCTGGGGAGAGTGCTAGCACCAGTATGGACAGTACCCAGCACATAGTAGGCACTTATTCAATCTTTCTTGAAATGCTGAATTGAATAATGTTATATTCATAATCTGGGAAATGATGGCTGCCACCTTGAATGACAGGGATGGCAGTTGGAAGACATGGGATGTTCCCAGGTCCCGTGAGCCAGGGGCAAATGTCGGTTGGCCCCACAGTATAAATACCCCTGACAGCCACTTTGAGGAGGTCTCTCTGGGCTCTGGAGATCTCTGGACAGGAGTCTCTGGACTGGGAAATCTGAGTGGGTGGTGAAGGGAGGCACAGAGGTCTATGAAGAAGAGGGTAGGAAGAATCTGAATATTTCCTGAAAGACTGTGAGAGCTAGTGCGTCACCAAACCCTGGTAGTGAGAAAGCTGAGAGAATAAGATCACCAACACAGCTGCATCAAGAGCATTCCCTATTCTCTGGCTTGGCTCTGGCCAGGCTGGGCCAGAGGTAGTGGAGAGAATAAAGCTCCAGCTTCTACTTGATCAATAGCCTCCAGGCCTGATTGTCAACTAGGCATAAATAATAGATTGACAGGGTCTCCAATCCCCAATCCTTGTCCTGTTTATCCTTTCTCTGATTATAGATTATAGATAAAGAGAGTTTAACAAGTACCTTCCTGAGTGGTCCTTATATCTCGACCCTTGGGGAGGGAGTCAACGCAGTCAGATATCAATGTGATCCAAGGCTAATCAGAGCCCTATATTAATCTATCTAATCCCAGGTTGGAACTGAAAGGGTTACCCATCCATCTAACCTTTTGGGATCCTCCCTGGGCAACTGTTAGAGAAAAGGGAACTTATAACAACTATCAAGGGTGATCGGAGTGGGTGTTCCTCCATCATCTGCAGTTAGGGGGAATACAGATAGTCACATCATGGTACATCTATATCTCTACAGAACGAGGGCTTCACTCCAGCGACCTGGCCAAGGATTCCAACCCTGCAGTGGAGTTTGAATGCCAAAGGCCTGTGTGCCTAAAGACGGCTTGCCAGAGCACCCCCGCAAGGCCAGGGCTCCCTCTGAGGAACTTTAATATCAATTTTAAGCCAGGGAGATCCTGCCATGGGGCCGTCCCTCACAGAGAGTCTGCACTGTAGGAGGGCCAGACTGATGGCCCAGACAGAACTGCACGAGATGCCCACATCCAGGGCCATCTCCATCCCAAACGTTCAGACGGGCTCTTTGTGCCTCGCCTAGGGGAGAGCTTCCTGAGCTCCTATTGGACAGAGCAGCCGCAGCAGGACGCACCAGACACCGACCCTGGCAGCGTCGGTGATGGCGTATCCACCGGCTCTGTGCCAGGCACTGTGCTGAGCGCTTTATGCAGGTAGGAGCTCCTCTGATTCTGGCCGGAACCCTGGGAGACAGGTGCGAGTACTCGCCACTTTTTACAGATGAGGAAACTGAGGTACACAAGGTGAAGGGGCACCGCTAATAAGCGTCTGAGGTCGCATTTGGAACTCAGGTCTCCGTGAGTCCAGGCCAGATGTGCCAAGCACGGCTCCCAGCCTGAGCTCATGAGGAAAGTCTGGCAAATCCATGCTTCAGAGTGGCGTTGGGGACTTACTTCCTTCACTTGGGCCACTATCGGCTATTGTGTGAATAAATAGGTTGTGGTTTTTGGACTAAAATGTGTCAGTTCCTGATGCTGTCCTTCAAGGCCCTCTCCACTGGGATTCCAGTCAGTCCTTGCAATGTCATTTCACGTTTCTTCCCTCGATGCCACACTCGCTTCAGCCGAACTAAACGGCCCTCCGTCCTGATCTCCATGTCTTTATTCAGGCTCTCCCCTCTCCCCGCATCTTCCCTCTCTTTCAAGGCCAACTCAGGCGTCACCTTCTCCCTGAAGCCTTCCCTGATTTCTTCAGAGAAGCTCCTGCCGGGCCTTTCCTAGCTCTCCCCTCTGCTCACCTCGTTCTTCCTAACAGAGGAGGGAAGTTCCTCCAGGCTAGAACCTGACTCAATCCCTCTCTGAGTCTCAGCTGATGTAGGCGTTGGAGTCTCCCTTCCCCCCACCCCCACCCCCACCCCCGCTCTGTAGACCCGACCCTTAAGGGCTCCCGACGGGCTTTGCCCACTGGCGGAGCTTCCTGGGGGAGCCTGGAATGGGCCCGAGTGCCCGGCCTGCCTGGCTCCTGCCCCTTCCAGCTCACTTTCGGAACCGACCAAACCCGTCCTTTCTCTCTGGCCCCCCTGAGCAGGCAGGTCGGATCCCGCTCGAAGAAGCCCCTTTGGCGCAGGCCCGGCGCGGCGGGAGCAGAGCTGGGCATTTCCGGGGCCAGCCTGGGCCGTCGGGGGTCCCCTGGGAAAGCGGGGCTCTGCCGTCTCTCTTTTTTCTCCACCAGCGGCGATCCCCACCCGGCCAGAGCTCGGAGGGAGAGCCGGGCGGGGGAGGGGGGGAGGATGAGGCTCCCCAGAGATCCCCGAGAGACGCCCTTTTCATCACAACCATACGGTGTAGACACGTGTGGGCTGGCTCTGCGGCCGGAGCGCGTGTCGCCACCAGCCCGGCATTTGTCGGGCGAGAAGACCAGAAAGGAAGGATCGACGTCCGCACCGGGGTGACCCGTCGTGGCTGTCGGACCCCGGGCTGGGGTGGGGGGGGGCCCGCCTAGGGCCCCCCCCCCCACGTCCGCTGGGGCTGGAACAATGGCTGCACCTGCTGGGCCTGCGCCGCCCCGTGCCGGGCCGCCCCGTGCTGGGCCGCCATGTGCTGGGCACAGGCCTCCTTTGTTGTGGGCCGCCTCCGAGCGGCTCCCCCAAAGGGCACTCGCAGCCCCGCAGGTCACTCCGAAGGGAAGCTCTTTGCATGTGTTTGGGGTCGTGGCCGCCAAATGCGAATGGTCAGAAGCGGCCATTGTTCCAGCCCGGCCACCGCCCACGAGCGGGGGCTTCATTGTCCTCCGGAGAATGCGCGACCCGCCCCGGGGGAGCCCCCTCGCCGGGCCCAGCTGGGTCCCTCGCCGGCCGCCGCTCTGGCCTTCTGGCTTCCCTTCTGCAAACTCCCTGATCCCTCCCGAGGCCCCGCGGCGGGCTTCCGGCTTCTCAGCCGCCGCTTAATACCCCGGACCGAGTCTGAACAGAAATGCCCGGCAGCAGCCCTTCCCAGCGTACTTTCACCTGTGAGAGAGCCGGAGCCGCCGCTCGCGCGGCCCCTGGGCGCGCCCCCTCCGGCGCCCATCCAGAACCCCTGCGGCGGGGCTCGCAGGTTCCCTTCCCTGACAGGTGTTGAGAGATGCCGGGATGGGAATCGGCCGGACTCCTCCTCCGGAGACCCGAATAACATCCGCTGGGGCCGCCACCCACTAGTGCCAACCTGGGAGAGACACAGAGAGAGACAGAGACAAAGAGACAGAGACAGACACAGAGACACAGAGCCAGCGTCACTCTCAACCGCCCATCCTCAAAGCACTTAGGCAGAACCAAAGACGTGGTGGGCGCTGGGCTGCTTCCCGGAAACTCACTCCTTCCAAAAGCAGTTGTTCAGGGGCAGCTGGGCAGCTCAGTGGATGGAGAGTCAGGCCTAGAGACGGGAGGTCCTGGGTTCAAACCCGGCCTCAGCCACTTCCCAGCGGTGTGACCCTGGGCAAGTCACTTGACCCCCATGGCCCACCCTGACCTCTCTTCTGCCCTGGAGCCAATACACAGAAGTTAAGGGTTAAAAAAAAAAAAAAAAAAAAAAAAGATTAAAATCAAAAGCGGTTGTTCAGCCCTTGATAGCTCGCTGCATCTCTGCGGTTCTTTTAAGGATTGCAAAGCACTTAACAAATATCTCTTTTGAGCCTAATCCTGGGAGGCAGATACTAAGATGATTCCCATTTTACAGATGAGAAAACTGAGGCTTAGTGACTTTCCAAGGATCACACAGCTATGAAGTGTTGGGGGCAGGGTTTAAATTCAGGTCTTCTTGACCCCAAGGCCAACACTTGATTCACTATGAAAGAAGACAGTGTGGTGTTATAGAGAGAGCCAGGAGGACCTAAGCTCAAGTCTGGCCTCTGACACATAGTGACCTTGGGCAAGTCACTTATCCTCTAAGTGCTCTTTGAATTCTCTAAGACTTTAGCTTGTTGACCTGTCTTTGGAGAGGAAGCTTCTTCATTTACATCCATGATCACGGCTCTGGTTCCTGTCTTGTCTCACCATGGTGGCAGGCACTGTGCTAGGCACTGGGGATACAGAGACCCCAACAAGTCAGCCCCTGATCTTACTTCCATTCTATTGCAGAATAACGAGGCACGTGAGCAGGAGGGAGAGAGTACTGACAAGTAAGAAAGACATTTGCATTTGTTCAGGCATTTTTTTGGTCATGTCTGACCCTTTAGGTTCCCATTTGAGGTTTTCTTGGCAAAGATCCTGGAGTGGTTTGCCATTCCCTTCTCCATTCACTTGACAGATGAGGAAACTGAGGCAAACAGGATTAAGTGACTTGCCCAGGATCAAACAGCAAGGAAGTATCTGAGGCCAGATTTGAACTCCAGGCTGGGCACTCAATCTATTATTCCACCTAACTGCCATTTATATGGCAGACTTTAAAGTCTGCTAAGCTCCTCCCGCCCTTTACATCCTTTTTTTGTTCTTCCCAGCCATGCTGAATAATAGAATGGTGGGCAGGATCTTCATGGCCAACCTGGAGGCATCCAACGTTCTTTAACTAGCTCTCTAGTGACTGCACCAAAGAATAAAACCGAGGCAGCTCAGAAATCAGCCTGGGGCCTTTAGACACTATTTCTATATATCCAATAAACACTTAGTAGGTACCTGCTGTTTACGTAGCACTGTGCTAGGCACTGGAGGAGGTCGGGAACTTGGATAAGAAGGTAGGACAGGCTCTCTGCCTTCAAGAAGCCAATCATCTAGTAGAGGAATAAAATCCCCCCAATTGCAGATAGTTGTAAATCACGTGACCTGCTCAGTACCTTGGAGAGTGACACCGCAAAATGCCCCACAGAAGCCTTCCTGGAAGAAGTGGTTATTTGCCTTGGTCTTTTAGGAATCCACTAGGAACAATGGGAAGCGGAAGGGAGGCGCATGAGGGCAAAGATGGTTCTGGTTTTTGCTCAGCACAAACATTCTCCCATTCAACCCAAAGGGTTCAAGGCCAAGCCGAAAAAGCTTAGGCACAATTGGTCCCATTACAATTAAACAGCAAATATTTTTGTGGAAGCCTCCGTCCCGGGTTTGGGGCTGAAGGAGAGGGTACCTAATAACTCTTTTCATTGCAGGGTGTTATGATGATAATAACAGATCATTTGGAGAAGCGGACAATGTATCAGGGCCAATTTTAGAGCTTCAAGTCAAGAGCCACAGATTGACAGCCCTCAGTGAGGAAAGGAGGGGGCTAAACACGCCAGGCTCTCCAACCCCTCCCCCTAAACAGTTGCTGGTTTCAGTCGGTATGAAGACAGGATCAGATCCTGGTAAGTTTCTGTTATGGCTGAAACCCGGATGATGTTCCTTTTCTTTCATTTCTATTCCTCACAGTTAGGTCAGTTAGAGGAGTCCGTAGAAGGCAGCTAGAACTGCCGAGGACTGAGAAGATCTTCTTAAACCGGCAGCAGACAGGATTCAAACTAGATGTCCAGGCTGAGTTGTGAGTATTCCCCGAATAATTACCAGGCACAGATTTGAAGGTAAAGGTTATAATAGGAAATAACAAGGGAAACTAGAGGTGAATGAGGGTTTTAGGATAATGAAAGGGGACCCTGAACTGTGAGATTGAAGCTGCCCTTCCCCCCTCACAGGAGGGGATGAGACACTTGACTAAAACTGGCTCTCTTGCTATTGATGAATATCTACTAAATATTTGTTGTAATGAAGTTGATATAAACTAACCCCACTAAACAGGCTAATCCTTAAATAGTAACCACACTGGCTATGCCACTATGGCTTCTCAAGTGAACCCTCAAGTGTGGAGTAGTAAGCAGGGTGTCTGCTCACTTCAACCTCCACAAAGTAACTGCCAATTCCTCTCAACTGTCCCCTCACCCAAAGTTCTCCAGGGGGGTCCCCTGGAATTCTGGGGGAGGCTGTCCCTGTATCTTTGCAGGGATTCCATGCTTCCCATCTCCACACGACAAGGGTCATTTGAGTAAATGCCTTGAGTAGATTGGCTGATGGATTAAAGAAAACGCACTAGTGGGGGCTTCTAAGCTTTCACTGTAGAAGGGTGGTACCACAAGGCATAGTCTTGTTTTATATATATTTTCCCATAGTTACATGTTTCATGTTCTTTCCCCCTACCCTAAACCCACCCTCAACCCCCATAGCCAATGCAAAATTCTACTCGGTTTTACACGTATTGTTGATTAAGCCCTAATTCCATAGTATTGATAGTTGGACTAGAGTTATCGTTTAGTGTCTACATCCCCAATAATGTCCCCATCAGCCCATGTGTTCAAGCAGTTGTTTTTTCTCTGTGTTTCTCCTCCCACAGTTCTTCCTCTGAGTGTGGCTAGTTTTCTTTCTCATAAGTCCCTCAGCCTTGCTCTGGATTCTTGCATTGCTGCTAGTACAGAAGTCCATTACATTCTATTATGCCACCGTGTATCAGTCTCTGTGTACAATGTTCTCCTGGTTCTGCTCCTTTCACTCTGCATCAATTCCTGGAGGTCATTCCAGTTCACATGGAATCCCTCCAGTTCATCATTCCTTTCAGCACAATAGTATCCCATCACCAGCAGAAACCACAATTTGTTCAGCCATTCCCCAACTGAAGGACATTCCTTCATTTTCCAATTTTTTGCCACCGCAAAGAGCGCGGCTATAAATATTTTTGTACAAATCTTTTCTTTATTATCTCTTTGGGGTATAAAAACCAGGCAGTGTTATGGCTAGATCAAAAGGCAGATGTTCTTTTAAAGCTTTTTGGGCATAGTTCCAAATTGCACAGGGCAAAGTCTTGAACCCTAAAAGTAATCACCCCTCAAGGCACCAAGCCAAGGTGGGAATGGACCTGAGCTGAGAAAAGAGAATGCTCTGCTTACGACCTTCCCTAATAAATAGCTTGAAGTGGTCTGTTACTGATGATCTTGGCAGCATCTTCCTAGGCTCAACTCTGATGTGAAAGGATAATGGACAACACTGATAGAAGGGCAGGGCCTGTGTCTAACCTAACTTCTGTGCCTGGCACAGTACTCTGAACACAATGGGCCCTTAATAAGTCTTTGTTGAGTTGAACTAAGCAAAGAAAACAATCCTCCCACTTCTTTCCATATATATATATATATATATATACATGCCCTATGGCATAGCCCAGTTGGAACACTGTCCCAAACCAATGGTGCCAAGGAGACATTGTCGGAAAGGGTCTTGGTGGGTTTCTGTGGACTCGAAGCTCTACAGATGAGGATGATGTGGGGCAGGCAAGAAACAACTCCATCTTCAGCTGCATTAATAATGGCCGAGAAGCTGGGTCTGTCTTCCTGTTGTCCTTTGCCCTGGGCAAGACCTAGCCAAATCTTCTGAGCACCTCACTTGAGGAAGGACATTGGGGAAAATATCAGGTTCCAAAGAATCTCCAGTTCATGTCACAGGAGGATCCGTTGAAAGAACTGGGACTGTTTATCTGCAGAAAAGCTCTGATGTCTGGGTCAGAGGTGTTCAATGAAAGTGAGGTTAGGCTTGTTCTGCTTAGCCCCAGAGGGCACAATTATGGGCATCAGGTAGAACATGCAAAGAAGAAAGTGGAGGCTGACCCAAGAAAATCCTCAGAGCAGATGGAGCTTTCCAAAGTAGAATGGTTCCTCTCAAGAGGTAGTGAGCTCCTCATCTCTGGAGGTTCACAGTCTTAAGGTAGATCGCCACTTGTCGGGCAGTTTGTAGCAAGGATGCCTGGTCCAGTATGGCTGGTCTAGGTGACCTCTGAGATCCCAGCAAACTCTAAGAGTCGGGGGGGGGGGTTCTATTTTTTTTACTTGCTTGTTGTTGCCTCCTGTTTCTCCAGCTGATAATAGCCTCTCCTTACTCCTCTCTCTGCACAGCCCCGGGATGCCATAGCTTTTCTGCCATTTCCCCTCCTCTGTCCTTTGCGTCTTTGTCTCACCTTCTTTACTGCGTGCCTCTGGACAAAGGGGACACACCCAACGTGCCTGTGTGCCTCTAGCTGTTTCTTACTTATCTGCTTTGGCTCAGCTCCCT
This sequence comes from Gracilinanus agilis, assembly GCF_016433145.1. Taxonomy (NCBI): domain Eukaryota; kingdom Metazoa; phylum Chordata; class Mammalia; order Didelphimorphia; family Didelphidae; genus Gracilinanus; species Gracilinanus agilis. The sequence continues at coordinate 292,889,584 of NC_058135.1, read as the reverse complement.
CTACCCAATCCTTGAATCTTTAGATGAGACGACGTCTCCTGAAAATGGGGACCATCACACAAATCAGAACCTGAGTCACAGAGTAAGCCATGGCCTTCATTTAACCCCCACCCCACCTGCAAAACAGACTAGAACCATCTCAAGGATAGAAACTGAGGCAAGCATCTTTGGAGGTGGCCTCAAAGCCCAGAAAGCCAACTGCCAAGCTCCTTGTCAAGACGTTAGAGGCAGCTTAACTGTGGCAATCCATCATTGGTCCAAGGACCTCAGAAGTGGGACGTTTTCGGCTTTTCTTTTGAGGCTCCTTTTCTCAGAAGGCAAAGAGCATGGAGAGCAGCTGAGATACTGACTACCTTTGAACTCCCAGGTAGACCTGGGCCCCCAGTTGCTTCTGGTCTCTAAGGTCCAGCAGAGAAAGTTTCTTCTCAAGCTTCTGAACACTGAGACCCTTCCCAACCCACCAAGAGCAGTCGATCTCACAGCAAGAGCTGAACACAGAAACACAAACCACCCTCAAAGCTCTTCAGAGTTAAGCAATGAGCCAACAGGTCTTTACTGAAATCTCTGGGAGAGTGGGGTGGGCCGCCCTCTGCCAGGCTTAGCCAGTTAGGTCCATGACAGGCTGCAAGAAAAGACTGGTCCGTTCCCAGAGGGCTAAAGTATGGTCCATGAGAAACCCAAGAGTGTAAGCTGGGAAGGCAGAGTAGAGGCAAGCCATCAATTCAGGGGATCGGCAGTCTGTGGAGGCCAAGAACACTAGAGGTTTTTACCCATACCAGGGCATCAGAGATCTTTTTTCCCATATCAGTAGGGATGTGGTTCTATGTATGATGGGGGAACCCAAAGGCAAATCTGGAAGAAGGATAAATTAATAAGTTGTTGAAAGAATTCTAGCTGTCTAGCTAGAGGGATCCTCAGAGGGCATCTGATACAACCATCTCCTTTTACAGAGAAGGAAACTGAGGCCTAGAGAGTTGAAAGGACTGGCCAAAGCCACAAAGTACCAGGGAAAGAATTGGAGGATTTAACGCTTTTAGCTCAGGCACTACTTTCAGTTCCTTCTTCCTGATTGATAAATGTCTCATGTGACCACTAAATCTAGGCCTATTCTCCAGAAAGCCAGGCTTCACTTTATTCTCCAGTCACCTTCCAGTAGGCACCATGGGAAGACGCTCCATTATCTCAACTCCTTTCCAGTTCTGAAGCTGTAAACAAATCAATACTGCCATTGCAGCTGGAAAAAGTGTGCTGATCTCCTCCTGATGGCTCCACTCGATATCCCTGTGGCTTTCTACCCCAAAAGACTGTCCTTCCTCTGTCCACTATTCCCCAGCATGCACCTTCTCCTCTATTAGAATATAAGCTCCCTGAGGGCAGGAAATGGCTTCGATTTTTGTATTAGCATTTCCAACACTAGCAAAGTGCCTGCACATTGTAAGCTCTAAATATATGTTTCTAAATTCATTCCTTGAAACCCAGGTCTTCTGCCTTCGGTGCCGATGCTCTTCTCAGTGCATCCAGCCATTGCTCTTAGGGACCCAACTCTTAATCCTTCTTCGTCATCTCAGGCATTCAGATACTTGAGGATGGCTACCAGAGACCCCCTCAGTCTTCTCTCTAGGATAAAGTAAGCCCAGTAAGGAAGTGATTTAGACAGTAAGTTAGCAAGAGCTGAAATCATGCACCAAGTAATGGAATATCACCAAGAAAAATGTTTGACCTAACTGACGGTCCCTCAATAGAATATAAACTTCTTGAGGGCAGGGCCTTTTTGGTTTTTGTCTTTGGTTCTCCAGATGGTACCTGGCACAGAACTGGAGATGAATAAATGCTTGTTAATTGATGGACTGATTGATTCTCCTCTCCTTAAGGTGCTTTCCCCAGACAGTGCCAACCAGCCTTGATTTCTCACTCTTAAAGCTTTGGACAGCTCCCAGGGCTTTCACAACTTTGTATCCAAACTGGAATTAAATGGGATTCAGAAGAAAAAGGAATCAACCAACAAACCTTTATTAAGCACCTACTCTGCGCCAGGCAGTGTGCCAAGTGCCGATGATACAAGTACAAAGGATAAAATAAGCTCCACTCACAAGGAGCCAGGGACCCTTGGTACAGTTGGGAGGCAGAACTAAAGAACAGAAAATAATTCTAGAACATAGCAAAGTGTAACAACTGGGAAGCCTGGAGAGTCAGAGCTCTTCCCTCCCACTGTAGGAATTCCAAGAAGGGAATGCCAAGGGAAGAATCAGATGGCTGCTATTTCACAAGCTAATTTGACAAAGAAATACTTTGGGGCTTGGGATACAGGTGAGGAGAGCCCATAAATACTGGTTGGAAGGAGTCTGGGCGATGGAAAAACACTAAGAGAAAGGTAGATCGAGGGTGGGAATTCAGCCCATTTGCAAGCCCTCAAATTGCCACGTACATAGAACAAGTATTATAATTACGTGTATAATTGCATATTTAATATTTTTGAGGGCAAATACCACTAGGCTTGGTGTTTTCTCACAAAGCCCCTGTTCCCATGGCACAGAGAGGGAAAGGGTCTGGAAAACGCTGCTCTAGGCGACACAATGAAGCTTCTCTTTGGGCCCCCGTGATGGGGGGCGCAGCGTTCTGAATCCCAGGGCCTGCCTTTCAACACCAAAAGTTTCCCAAAGCATGTGGAGGGTCCGGGCACGATCCTGAGAGGCAGCGAGGGGGGCTCTAATTGGCCCTCACCTCGCCCAGCCGTCCACCACCTGAGAAGGGGCATTATGTTTCCCAAATGGGGCCCCGGAGTGCGTTTAATTAGCATCTATAAAAACCTTCCCAAGAAAGCATTCAGCGAGCTCTATTTCATCTTTCATGGTCCATACTGGTATGCAGCTCACCTGGAAGAAGTGCTTGATGCTGAAGGAATTTCTCTTAAATGTATTCCAGATGCCTCGTTTGCCCAAAGAAAGGCCTTGTGATGAGGCAAGGTTGTGGGGCGGGGGGGGGGGGGGCGGACCCCACTCCCTTGAGCCAGCGAGGCTGGGAACACACCCTCTGCCTGCTGCTGCCGCCGCTGTCTAAACACAAGACGTCATGGTCCATGATATACGGGATTATTCCGAAGATGATTTCATTGGGGGGAAACTGCTCCCTGAGCTCGTTCCGGCCGGCCCAGGTATATCAGACAGCCCTACTGTGAAGTGAACTATTCAACCCACCGCAGGACGCTGCCCCAGAAAGCTCCTTGGAATTCCTGAGTTTTATTGCCAATTATCCACCAGCTGAATTCACCACCAAGGGCTCATGACTTGAGGCAGCCTCTGATTATGACCCACCTTCAAAGGGCCAAGAGAGAAGAAAGGGCTGGCCTCACGCATGGTCGCCATCTACGCCAGGGATCTCTGATGGTCCTCAGGGTCCTCTGAGAGAACCCTGATTCTGCTGGGCTAGGACGGATGGATCCCAGCTCATGTTGCCAATCCATTCCCCGGCCGGTGCTCACCTCCTGCCTGCCACCCCTCCAGAGTAGCCATGGCTCCCCAGTTCCCAGAGCAGCCTTCAGAGGCTTCTGTTATATCAGAAGTCTCAGTGTTGGTGAGTTAGTCATTTCAGGCAGGGCCGACACTTACGGACACTATCTTTTGTCCATCCAGTCAGGCTGAAAAGAAGTCAGGAAATACCTGAGAGGGTGCGTTTGAGAAAATATCTGCAAAGCTGCTTGCAGACCTTCAAACGCCATTTACATGTCAGTTATCATTGCTGTTATTAAAAACGGTGCTGCCCTAGTCCTCACTCAGAGAGGGGAAAGGGGCAGGACGCAGGAAAAGGGGTACATGACGGGGGAAGAGCCGTGACAGTGACAGAAGCAGAGAAGGGCAGGCTTGGAATCTCCTCCTGGCTCCGCCACAAACTTCCTGTGGGACCAGGAAGAAGTCTTTTCTTTCTCTGTGCCTCAGATGACATGATACTGGGGGTTCTCTTGAGCCCTGATATCCCAGTCCCTTCTGAGGTGCACCCAAAGGTGCTGTTGGCCATAAATGTTGCTTTTTAGGATTAAAGCTCTTTCTCCATAAGGGCCCTCCTGAAATAAACATGTTGGCATTGGCTTTAAGGTTTCCCATTCTGCCTCGTTTAATCTACTAGTTATAGAGGCAGAAGAACATATAGGGTCAACAATGGATTCAGGAAGTCTTGGGTTCAAGTTTCATCTCTGATACACACTGACTATGTAAGTCTGGACAAGTGCAGGGCAAAGTTACAGACAAATATGGGGAAACGAAGTTCTCTACTCCAACGGTTCCTGATTTCTTTGTTCCTTAGACTCCTTTTGACAACAATAACAACACAATCAATGCTGTGAACTCTCAGAGCAATTCCTAGGGCTCCAAGAAGCCACAGCATCCATAGTGACCACACCTTGATAAAACCTTCCGGGCAGGCGTGCTATACCAGGCTGCGGGTGACCAACAGGACCCCAACCCTTGTCTACCCCAAACGTTCCTTCTGGAATGGGCAGAGGAGAGCAATTTGTTCAACAGCCATGAAGGTGGCCGAGGTAGGTGCTCTAGAGTGCTTAGAGCTTGGTCAGACATTGAAGCTGTCATGGTCATCCACTACATTCTGGGCCATCACCAATCCTGACTCTTCTCTTGTCGCTGGACCTCGATGGCTCTGAAAGAGACAGAGTGAGGCAGATGACCGCGCAACTCTGCCTCGCTTAAATCCAATTTTCTCCTAAGTTGAGGCATCATCCCATAATGTCATTGGTCTTCTTTGAAAACAAAAGTCAAGTAATACCAATATAATACTCAGATATTCTCTTTGATGTATTTATTAAATGCTTATAATAATAACAATAACTTGTTCCTTCCAAAACTCCAAATTGAAATTTACATTATATAATCACAAATGTAAAATGTTATTCTACATACAATTATGAACATTTTAAATTTAAAATCATAAAATTATAAGATAATTATGAATATGTTGTGTGGGATATTCTATAAGAATTAAAAGAAGTAATCCGTCAAGATCTCATATGTTTGGAGTATTATCTGTAAGGCTTCATATTCAATGTCTTTATTTTATAAATTTTATTGAATGTGAATAGTATTTTCAATTAAGTTACAACTTGGAACATATTTAACAAAACAAACATATGAGCATAATGAGGAGACCTTTTTATTTGAACAAAGATTTTCAACATTTGGCTCAATGCCACATAAACACAAACTTTTATTTATATCAAGCTCATTTCTATATTTTTTTAACCCTTAACTTCTATGTATTGGCTGCTTGGTGGAAGAGTGGGCCATGGGGGTCAAGTGACTTGCCCAGGGTCACACAGCTGGGAAGTGTCTGAGGCTGGATTTGAACCTAGGACCTCCCGTCTCTAGGTCTGACTCTCAATCCACTGAGCTGCCCAGCTGCCCCTTATTTCTATATTTTGATTTAAAACTAGAATAAAATGAAAGCGCTTGCTCACACAAATCTGTGGCAGAAAATGTTAGATTTTTACTAGTTCTCTTGCTAAGATCTGAAAACTCATTTCTAAACATTTTAGCCACCTACCCAATTGATGAAGGTGAATAGGTAGCTAGAATATAAAATATTTACTTTTCTCGGCTAACGACAAATGTGTTCGACGATAAATGGACTTAAAGTGCAGTTGCACGTGTTGCTTTGTTTTTAACAGTATTTTCATATAAACTAAACTCTATGAAGAGTAGTTTCTTCAAACATGACTCTCTTCTCTTCTACCACTGGATCACTGGCTATATAGCAAAAACTCTGCTGAACAGCTGACCGTTGTTACCAACCAGGTCCTTTGAAATCTGCCAAAAAGAAGAATAGTAACATAAGCAGAAGAGAAGTTTAAATTGGAAAATAACCTGCATCTTGCAAATGAGAGGCGATATAGTGTTTGCCTCTGGAGAATGACTGTGATGGTTTCGGGGTGATATGTAATAATGCACACATTATCCAGCACTTATCCCAACGCCTACCACATTGCAGGCATTTAATAAACATTTATTGATTGATGCCCACCAATCATGGTCTTCAAACAGCCCAACATTTGTTCTACAAGAATGCTACCATCTTGGACAGGTGTTGAGGTACAGTAAAAGGGAAATAAAGGAGAATGGAAGGGTTACTTTGGGGCATTGCACAGGACACAAATGAGGATTTGCTTATGCATTTGACCAACCCTTGGAAATCGGTGGGTAAATTGGTTTGCACTGGCACGTCAAAGCCTTGCAGTGGTTTGGAAACAATTTGATGACAGGTTAAGAAGACCTGCAAGCACACATTGCACTTAGTTAGAAGCAGTCGGTTCGGTGTAATCGCTGTAAGGACGGTTTCCCCCTCCTCTAGCCAGGATTATGGTGAGAATCAAATGAGAGAAGCTGTGTAAAGCACCTGGCAGACCTTTAAGCACCATATAAATGCTCACTATTTTAAGTCCTGTCATTGGATTTAGATCTGGGAGGGAGCTTTAGAGGCCATCAAATCTAACTTGATTTTACAGATGAAGATGACTCCTCTTCCCGAGTTCAAATCTGGACTCAGATACTTAATAGCTTGTGACCTTGGGCAAGTCATGTAACCTTATTTATTTCAGTTTCTGTTTTCTGTAAAACAAGCTAGAGAAGGAAATGGCCAGCCACTCCGATCTCTTTGCCAAGAAAACCTAAATGGGGGCAGGAAGCCTCAGACATGCCTGAAAATGACTCAGAGAGGTGAGGCAACTTGTCTTCGGTTCCATTGTCAGCGAGTCTAGTGGCATAAAATTCCTCGTTTCCTTCAGAATCCTGCTCAAGAGACACCTACGTGATGCCTCTCCGGGCACTCCCCCCACATGCTAGTGTCCTCCACAGCCGGGCCCCAAACAGATTTGTCTCTTCAGTGTTTCCCATCTATTTTTGTATAGATGAGTTATTGCTATGGAGAGAGTATAAGTTCCTAAAGGGCAGGAACTTTATATCCCCAAAGCCTGGCATTCGAGGAATCAAGGCACATTCATTAAATGTCAACTACGCGGCAGGCACAAAAACAGACACAAACACAAACGAAGGGAACTCGAAAAGAGAGAGAGAAGAAGAAAAAGGCATCCCTGACCCCGAGGAGATTGCAGTCTAATCGGGAGACGACAGGCACATAAAGCCATCCATACACGAGACACAAAGAATAGGTGGAAGTTACACAGTAGAGGCTTAATAATTGCACGTGGATTGGTTGGTGCCTTTAGCACTGTAGAATGGGAATGGAGTTCAAGGCTGCTCTAATGCATAATGTCACAGACAAGGGCACAACATACATAGGTAAGTCACTGAGCCAATCCTGAAGTCCTGGGACTCTGTTAAGTACCTTCTATTCACTGGTACCATGCTAAGTGCTGGGGACACCAAAAAAAGAAAAAAAAGGCAAAGTCGTTCCCTGCCCTCAAGGAGTTCCCATTCTAATGGGAGAAACAACGTGCCACAACTATGGACAAGCAAAAAAGGGAATGGGCAGCTGGAACTGCAGTCTTGACTTGCAGGCTCTGATCCCAACTGGCCATGTGACTATAGACCTGCCCTACCCAGAGACCTCAGTTTCCCTGTTTGTGAAAGGAGGGGGTTGGACCAGAGGATCGCTCTCACTAGTCCCTCTCTGCTCTAGAATTTTCTCATCCTACAAAAGAAAAATCTTCCTTCTCAGGTGGCAAAACTCTGCCTTTCAGGAGTACAAAGCCAAGAGTTTCTTTCCCACAGGGATGGGTGGGAAGAGGAGGCTGGTTACCTGGCTTGGGCTGCTGCCTCTCAGGTCTGCAAGCTACATGGGCAGGTCGTGAGAGGGGTGGGGGGGGGGGTCAGGGGGGAGGACTCCCAACTCCCACCCACTTAGCCAGTGAACACCACTGACATCTAGTGGTGAATTCATTGGACCGGTATGACTTGTTCACAGGAACAAGCAAGTCCAGGGAAAATGAGCTGCTGCCCATTTGTAGAAGCTGGAGCTCTGTGAGAAGTTGGCAAAGTCTCCTTGGACTGGAAGGCTCCTGACATCTTTGGGGAAGAACGCTTTCAACTGGGAGCTCCCCAAGGGCAAACAATGGTCTGAGTTCATCTGAACATCTCCAGGATCTTGGGCTTCCTCCAGTTTAATTACATTTTTGTGTCACTGTAGTGGATAGAAAGCAAGACCTGTAGATGGGAAGGACTGGGCTCTGTGTGAGACACAACACAGGGGAGGTCTGGAGTCAGAATACAGAATACAGGTGGTCATGTTTCAAGTTCTGGACCTGACACTTAATACCTGTGTGACCTTGGGCAAGTCATTTCCCCACCTATGGGTCTCACTCACTGATCAAAACAATAAGATTGAACTCATGATCTGTAAGGTTTCTTTCAGCTCTAGCATTCTATGTTCCAAGTTCCAAAGGTCCTCCCAGTTCTGATATTCAATATTCTAAGATTCTTCTCAGCTGTGACATTCCATGTTCTAAGGTCCCTCTCCACCAACTCTGACATTCTATGTTCTGGGTTCTAAGATCCTTCTCAGAACATTCATTGTTGTGTCTTCTAAGGTTCCCCCTTTCCCTGACCTTTCATGTATGATGGTCCTTCCCAGGTCTGACATTCTCTGTTCTAAAGTACTTCTCTACTTCTAAACTTCTCTGTTCTAAGATCCCTCCCAGCTCTGGCATTCTATGTTCTGGAGTCTAAGGCTTCTACCAGTACTGGCATTCCATGTTCGAATTCCATGTTCGAATGTTCCAGCTCCAACATTCCATATTGTGGGCTCAGTGGGCTCTTCTAGCTTCGCATTCCCTACCCTTAAGTCTTTCTAGACTCTGACATTCTAGGTTCTAGATTAAGAAAACTTGTCTTGGGGGCACCTGGGTGGCTCAATGGATTGAGAGCCAGGTCTAGACATGAGTTGTCCTGGATTCAAATATGACCTCAGACACTTCCTAGCTGGGTGACCCTGGGCAAGTCACTTGACCCCTATTGCCTAGTCCTTACCACTCTTCTGCCTTAGAAGCAATACACAGTATTTATTCTAAAATGAAAGGTAAAAATTATTAGAGAGAGAGAGAACCTGTCTAGCTCTGATATTTATGATTTAGTGGTTCTGTGAATTACATTTTCTAACTTTTCTAATTTTCCTAAAATGCAGGTGGCCTCACCAAGACTTTCAATAACTAAAATATGTAAACTTGCGTATTTCCATATACAGATTGATGAAAAAATCTGTGTGGAAGCTCTTAGGTATTTTGTGTATCCTTTCTCTGTATTTCCTCATAATTCTCAGATGGAATTCAGCCTTCCCTTCCCAGTGATACCTGGCTTGGCTGCCCTGGTCCAGATTAAGATAGATCCTGGGCTAAAATCCAAAGGTTTCCCCCCTCATCTGGATAAAATGGGTTTGTAGACATCTTTGTGGAGGAAAGGACCAAAGAGATGCCTGAGAACTGATCAGAGTCTACAAATATCTTAAAATTTGGCCCCCAGGGAGAAGGATGGGGATTACCGCCTATCAGAAGGGCAGAAGGCAAGGCTGGGATGGGCCAGAAGGGAAGGAAGGAAGGAAGGAAGGAAGGAAGGAAGGAAGGAAGGAAGGAAGGAAGGAAGGAAGGAAGGAAGGAAGGAAGGAAGGAAGGAAAGAAG
>NC_058135.1:292861348-292879626 GCF_016433145.1 Gracilinanus agilis | reverse complement strand
GAAGGAGGGAGGGAGGGAAAGAAGAGAGAGAAGGAAGGGGAAGAAGAAAGGAAGGAAAAAGAGAAGGAAGAAGGAAGAATATTTCACTGAGCTGTTGTGAGATAATGTCTGCAAAGGGCTTGGCAAACTTTGATGGTCAAATACAGAGTTGAAATAGATCTCAGTAGCCATCTGGCCCAAACCATACTTGGAAAGGAACCCCGCCCCCACCCCCATCACTGATCCAACAAATGGTGCCTAGCCTGCACTAGAAGATCTCCAAGAAGGTAAACCCCCTGCCTCTTAAGGCAGGCCGTTCCACTTGGGGACAGCTCTAATTGTTGGGAAGTTTTTCAGGTAAGTGAGACCAACTCTGCTTCTTAGCAATTCCCTCCCACTCACTACTCCTCGTCCTCCCTCTCGGACCAAAGAGAACTAGTGAATTCTTCTTTCTCATGATTGCCTTTAAATACATGAAAACTGCTACTGGGGGCCTCCTGAGTTTTCTCTCCTCTGGGCTAAAGATGCACAGATCTTTCAACCTTACCCCATCTGACATGGACTCCATGCCCTTCTCCATACTGGCTGACCTCTTCTGTATCTTCCCTAGCTTACCAATGTCCTTAAGTTGTGGCAACCAGATATAGTCCAAATATTCAAGTTAAAGTGTGATTAGGGCAGATCACAGGAAGACTATTGCCTGGAAAGACTGTCCCACTTAATGCATTAGCTTTTTGGGCTGCCCATCCCTCTGCTGACTCACGTTGAGCTTGTAACCACCAAAAATCACAGATCTTCATCAGAAAAACTGCTTTGTATCTATGCCTCTCCCATGTCATACTTGCAAAGTTGATTTTTTTTGCACCCAAGTGCAAGACTTTCCATTTATTCCTATTTAATCTAATTTTGTTTTAGACAGATGAATGTTCTAGCGCAGTGATGGTGAACCTTTTAGAAATGGAGTGCCAGGCCCCAGCTCCCAGACCAAGAGCTATGCCTGCCTCCCACTAGAGATCCTAGGCCAAGTCCCTTCCCCCCACCACGTTCCAGATGTGACCCCATCCCTTACCCCACACAGAGAAGGGAAAAAGCACTTCCATCAGGCTGGTGAGTGGGGGGGGGGCTTGATATGGAAAAATGTAGGCAGGTACAGTGGAGAGTGGGGAGAGAGTAGCTCCACCCAAGTCCCTCTGCCTTTCTAGTAATGAACTCTGGGGGTAGGAGAGTGAGGGTGGCCGCGTGTCCACAGGGAGTGCTCTGCATGCCATCTTTGGCACCTGTGTTATAGGGTCACCATCACTGCTCTAGCCTGTCAAAACTATTTTTTTCCAGACCCTGGCATCCAGTGTGTTGGGGATCCTTCCCAGATTAATTTCATCCACAAATTTGATAAACATATCATCTGTGCCTTTGCCAAGTCATTGATGAAAATATCAAAGAACACAAGACCAACCACCTCTGGGGTCCTCCACTGGAGATCTTCTACAACATTGAATTATCCGTGACCATTCTCTGAATCAAGCCATCCAACCAGTTACTGATTCATCTGACTGTATTGTCATTTAATCCCTCTCTCTATCTCCTCTATGAGAATCGTGTGAGAGATTTGGCCAAAATGGAAATTAATTGTATCTGCTGCATTCTCTTCATCTACTAGCTTAGTAATGCTGTCCAAAGTGGGAATGAGGTCAGTTGAGTATAACCTATTCTTGATGCAACCAGGTAGGCTCTTTGTAACTACTGTATCCCTTTCTTTCTTTTTTTTTTTTAAACCCTTGTACTTCGGTGTATTGTCTCATAGGTGGAAGAGTGGTAAGGGTGGGCAATGGGGGTCAAGTGACTTGCCCAGGGTCACACAGCTGGGAAGTGGCTGAGGTCAGGTTTGAACCCAGGACCTCCTGTCTCTAGGCCTGACTCTCACTCCACTGAGCTACCCAGCTGCCCTACTGTATCCCTTTCTAACTGTTCACCAAGCATCCCTTTAATGATCTGTTCTATGGATCAAAGTTAAGCTGACTGCCCTGTGGTTGTTAGATTCTGCTCTCTTCTTGGAGAAAGAAAATAGTGTTTGTAATATAACTATTGCAAACAATAGTTATAAGGAGCGGGCTTTCCCCAAAGCCAAGTATTCCAGAGAAAATGGGCTTGGATCACTAGTTCCTGAAGGGCCTTTGGAAATTGAGAAGATGCCCATCTGTTGAGGAATGGCTGAACAAGCTGTATCATGATTTTGATGGAATACTACTGTGCCACAAGAAATAACAAGCAGACAATTTTTTTAGGGAAAAAGGGAGAAGCCACCTGCCCTAATATTGGCTAGAAACAGAGTCAACAAACAAAAGCACCTACTATGTGCCAACCACTGGGCTGATCCTGTAGGGAAAACCTACATGAAATTGTGAAAAGTAAAATGAGTAGAACCAAGAGAACATTAAATACAGCCACAGAATTCATGTTTGAAGAATAACTTGTGACTGCCCACCTCCAGAGAAAGAATTGATAAATAGAAACAAAAAATATAGTTTCCATATATGTGTATAGTCTGGGGAGAGGAGAGGGATACCTGGGAACTTTAACGTAGCTAACAACAAATAAAATTTTTAAAAGAAAATAAAAGAACCTTTTTTAAAAAAGAAGAAGAATGATGACAGATAAAATTAGGTGATAGATAAAAGTCTTTGAAGTTTCCTCATGGAAGGGCAACTCTGTCAGTAGAGACCAAGTCCTTCCATCCAGCTAGAAAGACTCCATGTTTGGCTCTAGCAATAGCCATACATAGACCATCTGAGGATCAAAACAGCCAGTCTGGGAGAGGGTCCTTCCTAGGCCACCCATAAGAGGATGAGTCTGTGAGGCTGCCGAAACTCAAGGCCATCCACGATCTGCCAAAGCTTGGGAAAGGCTATAATTCGCATTGATTGACAACTGGAGCATTCACGCTGATGATATCAAAAATACTGGGACTAGCAACATTCATTTATAGCATCATAAGGTCAGAGCCTGAAAGAGACTTGGAGACCATTTAGCACAAGCCATTCATTTTACAAACAAGAAGACTAAGACCCAGAGAAGGGATCTTTGGATCACATAGTCAAGCCAGGCTTCAGACTCAGATTTCCCGGTTCCAGATCACCAACTACAGGGTACTTGGGCTCTAGAGGTAACAGTTATAAAAGCACGGGGTCACCCAAGGTCCCCTCAAACTCTAGATCCCACATGCTCATGATTGGCCTCAAACTCAAGGACAGTAACTCAAGAGGGAGAAGCCACCTGCCCTAATATTGGCTAGAAACAGAGTCGACAAACAAAAGCACCTACTATGTGCCAACCACTGGGCTGATCCTGTTCCTCTCTCTCCTGTTCCTCTGTTGTTCACAATCTGGCAATCCTACTAGGATCACCTTAGTGGGCAGCAAACTCCACAAATCTATTAGAAGCCAATGAAATAAGACATCCTTTCATTTGCCCTAAATTTCTATGTGGCTCAAGTTTCAGAGTACCCCATCCTCAACCCATACTGGAATGTGGTAAGCGAGGCTCTATTCTCTTGTCTAAACAAGGATTTGGATTTCCTTCCTTTCCTGGAAAGTGTTGGGAATAAAGTAGACATGAGCTCAGAATATCCAGGGTCCTGCTTGGAGAAAGGGTGATGCCTAAGATGGAACAAGCATGGACTCGTGCCCGTGTCCTCAAGGAAATCAAAAAAACTTTGGGCAACCAGATGGAGGCATCTACAGAATGCTAAACCTGGATGCAGAAAAACCAGAACTCAAAGCCTCCCTCATAGACTCATGAGTTCTGTGACCTTGGGCAAGTCATAAGTTTCTTCATCTGCAAAATGGGGACAATAATAGCGGCTACCAGGGGCAGCTGGATGGCTCAGTGGATGGAGAGCCAGGCCTAGAGACAGGAGGTCCTGGGTTCAAATCTGGCCTCAGCCACTTCCCAGCTGTGTGACCCTGGGCAAGTCACTTGACCCCCAAGGCCCACCCTTACCACTCTTCTGCCTCGGAACCAATACACAGTATTGATTCTAAGATGGAAGGTGAGGGTTAAAAAAACAAAAAAGAATCCATGTCTTGGTGGGGCCATGGAACCTTCCTGCTGCTGAGAGATGCAATGTTTTCCTAGAACATGGAGACGAGAGCAAGGAGCATGACTGGAGCCCGTGGTCGGTGGTCATGATCCACGCAAACAAAGCCCGGGCATATTTATAGGTCACATCAAATGCGCATGGGCCCAGCGAGTCTCCAAGTGGATTAAGAACAGAGCTGCCCTCTGCTCCGGGGAGACTTTACCTGGGGACCCGACTCAGTTCTGGGCACCACATTGCGGGAGGGTCATTCTAGAGGAAGGTGGCCAGAACAGGGGAGGAAATCAAGCTCATGCCGTGGACCTGGAGCTGTTTAGCCTGCTGAAGAGAGATCAGACTTGTAGGTGTCCGCAGAGGGGAGAACCCGGAGCCGTGGGGGGCCCAGGGGAGTGACGTTTCCAAGACTTCGCCTTTGTCTTGTCAGGAAAAATTGCCTCCTGATTAATAGTGTCCCAAAGGAGTGGCTTCCCACCCTGGAGAGTCCTTCAAGAATGTTCTGGTGGAATCGGGGGCCTGTTTTGGGTTGGATTAGATGCCTCTGAGGCTCCTCAGAAAGTCTGTGATTTCCCAGTTCCCCGAGGCTCTTCTAGGCCTGACTGGAAGATCTAGAGCTGTGGGTGACTCCTTGCTGAGCTCCCACGGGGAGGAGGGCTGCCCACATCCACGGAGGAGGAGAAGGAGCCGAGGCGAGATTTTCTAGGAAGAAGCGTGTCCTCCAGCCAGGACGAGAGGCTCCCAGCCAACCCAAGAATGGGGGAGTGGGGCAGGGGACACACTCACGAGCTCAGCGGGGGCAGCTGCCAAGGGGCCACAGTTACCTCTTCCCAGAAGGCAAGTCTGCCTCCGCCACGAGAGCTCGGGCCTTGGTCCCCGGGGCCTCTCCATGATCAGCGCCGTTTGGAAAGGGTCCATCGGGGAGCCGCCGGGGATGCTTTATGTTACGGCGGGCAGGCCGGTCGTTAAGAGGCGGGGAGCGGGGCGGCTGGTGACCTGAGCTGCGCTATCTCTGCTGCCCATCTGATTAACATATGGACACACTCTGCCTCGTTCACAACAGGAAATCAGTCTGAAAGGTAAGACAAATATTATTTGCCTCGTCCCCATCTGCTACCCGGGCGAGCGCCGGCTTTCAGCAGCCATCTCGGGTTATTGATTGAGGCTCTTCCCAGGGCCCGAGCTGTTATCGAGGCGGCTATCAAAGGCCTGGAGGAAGCAGGCCTGACCTGGCGGCTATGGACACGCAGCCCAGCTCAGCCCCACATCTAATCTTTTCATTCGCTCAGACAGCAACACTATTTCATGTCATGCCGAAAGAGACGGTTTCCTGCTTCGCAAACCGCGGATGTTTTATTTCAAGCCGAATTAGGGGGAATTCTGAAAGGTCCCTCGGGCTCGTGCGAGGCCCCGGGCATCTGCCAGCTGGGCCCATGACCTCCTGCTTCCAGCTTCCTGGAGGAGGCCCGGGCCCGGGGGCTCCCCGGGGCTCCCTTCCGCCCCCCACGTCCATCCTGAGATGGAAGAGCCAAGAAGCAGGAATGCTGGAAAACAGCCTGGCCCTTCCCCAAAGCAAAGACGGTGGCTGCCTCTTTCCTAGGACCAGAGAAATGGAAAGATTTCCCTCGAACTCAGAGCTCAATCGGCGTTTTTATGATGATGCAGAGGCATTTGTCAAGGGATTTGAGGCTTCCGAAGCAAATCGCAAATCCGCCGTCACTCGAGATGGAGGGGGAGGCGAGCGTTCTCGTGCTCCCCATTTTATCGGGGAGGATTCTCGGCGTCAGAGAAGCGAAAGCCCTGGAGAAGCCCAAAGCGTGCAGGAGAGACCCTCGGCCAGGCCTTAGCCAGATCCAGCCTGACTCTGCCTGGCCAGGACATCCCTCCCTCAAAGGGGTTTATGGGTCGGGGCTGGTACCTGTGTCCATCCCTTCCCAGAATCCTTGCAGAGGAGCCCTGGGCAAGAGCCTCCTGCTCATAGCCAGGATCGTGGCAAAGCAGGTTCAGTGCTAAAGAGATCATCTGGGGGCAGCTGGGTAGCTCAGTGGATGGAGAAGCAGGCCTAGAGACGGGAGGTCCTGGGTTCAAATCCAGCCTCAGACACTTCCCAGCTGGGTGACCCTGGGCAAGTCACTTGACCCCCATGGCCCACCCTTACCACTCTTCTGCCTCGGAGCCCATACACAGAAGTTAAGAGTTTTAAAAAAATGTTTTAAAAAAGAGATCATCTGGGCTGACTCCCTCATTTTACAGATGAAGAAACGGAGGCTTAAGGAAATTAAGTGCCCATCGCTGGGATTCACATCTAAGTCCTCACACTCCAAAACTCTCTCTGTTTACTTCAGATGATGCTGCCTTCCGGTCAGTTCATGGGGGCGTTTCAGATCTGGCTGAAGATCTCAAAGCACGAGTCATTTCCCAGTGGAAAGTCGCCATATGTGTGTCAGACACGGGAAAAGTGGAAGAAGTCCAGGAGAAGGCCCGATGGGTGGGCAGAGAGGCTGGGAAGGGTGAGAAGAGAAGCCAGCTGAAATGTGGGCCTATGACCATTCCCCTCACATCCACCCACACGCCTGCTTCCTCTCCTCCTCGTCCCTTTTTGCAGCTATGCAGATATATACAATTTGGCCTGTGTTCAGGAATCCAAACACTCTAGAGGAGTCCCGCTGTTGCGGTACCCATTCTAGAGAAGAATTGGATCATCAACATCCACAAGATTTATTACGGGTCTACTGTATACCTAGTATGAGCCACGAGGAAAAGAGTATGGCAACTGGAATCGGGAAGAACTGAGTTCAAATCCAGCCTCCGATATTGGCCAGCTAAGTGACTCTGGGCAAGTCACTTACCTTCCATCTGCCTCTGCTTCTTCATCTCTAAAATGGGGGTCATAATAGGACCTACCTTCCAGGATGACTGTGAGGACAAAAGGAGATAATATTAGAAACAGAGTTTTCATACCTTAAAAGGCTACATGCATGCCTGAGTTGGCATCATTATCATGACGTTCCAGGAACTGTGGCGGGCATTGGTGATTCGGGAAGCCTCCCGCCTCCCTGGGCGCAGGACAGCCAGACGGCTCTGCCCTTCCTGGGTCAATGCTGTGGGAGCCGAAGGCAGGCTAGATAAAAGGAGGATCCGTCTTGGAGCCCAACCAGGGGGATGGAGGTGCCCGAAACCCTCACGTTCAGAGAGTCTGTCCTGGGAGGGAGGGAATGTGAGGAGCCCGTGCGTGGCACTGTGGGATCCAAAGACAAAAGCAGCGGCTCAAAGAGTGAGGGAGACGGTTCTGGGTTCTGGGAAATCTGAAAAATCCTCTCCCCGACCCAGTTCCAATTAAACCACATCCTGTGTTCTAGATCATCCTGGTGGCCCTCTTTGGTGGCCTGAGCTGTTTCCCTGCCCTCCTCCCCACAGCCCCCATTGGGGGAGGGGGGATTCCCTGCAAATGAGGGAGCTTCGAGCAAATGGGAGCAGAGTTATTCCCAAGCCGTGCTCGGATGAGCCATGACTTCCCCTTGGTGGCAGGACAGATTAGGGGGATTTATGAGACCATTTATCAACAGCTGCGGACCGACTGTTGCCCACAAGCAGAGCGGCACAAGAGCCCTTCCTCCCTACTCGTGGCCCAGCCCTCACACCCTTCGTCTGGGGGGTGGGGGAGGCTCTTACGGAGAAGGAGGCCACTCGGCGAGCCGGCCAGCCAGCCTGGCTGAAGGAGATACAAGAGGCAGCCTGAGCCCGGCAAGTAAGCTTTACCCCGTCCCCGCCACCCTGACCCCCGGCTCTTCTCGGATCCCAGTGGAGATAGCCCAAGGCCGTCCCTCCGCAGAGTTCTCCAGGATTCCAGAGCATCTGGGCAGGAGCTAAGACAGGAAACTTGGAAGGGAATCCTTGCAATTTGCCGTTTCCCTTGACGAGTTTCCCGCACGGCAAAGAGACACGTCGGGCCCTGCTGGACTCTGTTTACCGTCTGTGCGCCAGCCCCAAATGAGAGCAAATTCCCCCCGAGACGAAAGGGCACCCACAAAGAAGTCACGGAAACTCTCCACAACAGATGCAAAAATGCTTGAGATCGTCTCGAGCAAGAGGAATGCAAATGAAAAGGCTGCCAGCTTCCATCTCACACCCATCTAATGGGCAAAGATGGCCCAAAATGGAAACTCTCAAGGTGGGGAGGACCAGGGAAAGAGGCGCCCATGACCACAGCTGTGGGGATAGGTGTGGACTGGCCCATCCACTGTGGAAAATCATCTGGAACAATTTGGGGAAAGTAATATGACTTTGAGAAGGAAATAGAAGGAATAACTCTGGAGTATGAGGCTGACAAAAGGCCTCCCACAGGAGGCACCCCTTGAGTTGTGCATTGAAGGAAGCTAGAGATTCCCCAAGGTGGGGGGGAGGCGGGAAGCCTTTCCAGATGTGGGGGGCAGCCTAAGCAAAGGCACACAGGCAGGAACTCTCTCTTCCTCCTTGACTGAGCTGAACTTTGGGGATGTGAGCCCGAGTCTTCATGATTTATACCTCCTACCCCGCTTCTGCCAAAAGGAATTCCTGGAGCTTCCCCCACTTTTCACAGTCTTCCCAACCCCACTGAATTTCCCTGTCTGATTGCTTCCAAAATCCCATCATTCCATGCAATGAATTTTGTGCTAAAAATCTGTTTGATGTGATCATAAACCCATTCTTTCCTCCCCAACAACCTCGAAGGAAACCAAAGTCCAGGACCCCATCCCCCCGCCCATGAAATGTCCCTGCGGGGTTGTTGTCTTTATCTTTCAATGTCCAACTACGCAAAATGAGCCCTATGGTCTTATCCAAACGCTGTATCTCCGGCGTGGAGCCAAGATGGCGGCAAAACAGCACTGAAAGCTGGAGCCGCTCTGAGAATCCTCTCAAACCAAACATATCTCTCCCAAGATTGAGCATAGAGTGGTGCTAAACGAAAGAATGAATGAATGAATGAATGAATGAATGAATGAATGAATGACTTAGTGGTCAAAGGACCCAGAGAGATCGTGCCCTCCAGCCCCTCCATGCCTAACCAAGAAGCCTCCAGTATCTTCCCAAGAGCAGACATAATCCAGTTTCTGTGCAAAGACCTTGGATAAGGGAGAGCCCACCACCTCTTGATGCAGTTCACTCCATGCTGGGAGAGCTCTCCTGGTTAGGAAGTGTTTCCTGACTTTATTCCTCAACTGGCCTTTTTGCAGCTTCTCCCCATGGCTTCTGGCTCTCCCCTCTTTGGCCAAATGGAACAAGCCTGATCTTTCTTCCTATGACAGCCACTAAAATTCTTGAACAGAACCCCCAGGTCAGTTCCTGTAGCTCAACCGTGTCCCTCCCCTAAGGCTCCTCTTCTTCAGGTTAAGCATGCCCAGATTCTTCCACTGTCCCTCACATCATCCTCCCTGTCTCTTTGTCCTGCGTTAGGGGAGGCCCAAAGACGGCACATGTGGAAAGCTGGAGTTTCTCCTTGACCCTGGGAGAGGCTGAGAATCAGAGGAATAGTTGGCCCCACGCACCAAGATCACACTTGCTTTACAAGAAAAGAAAGAAAAGAGTTCCGTGAAAGAGACAGAGACGGAGAGACAGAAAGGGAAGAACTATATGGGGAGGCAGAGACAGGAACGAAGCGCCAGGGAAATAGATGGAGCCAGAGCCAGAGAGGAGGAAGAGAAAGAGAAAGACCAGGTGGAGGAGGGAGGGAGAAAAACGCTCCCACCCTTTGCTGCATTGTCTCATTTCCCTCCAAGGGCTTTGATAAATGGAGAGATAGCGTCTAATTTGCCCAACACTCCTGGGTTTCCAGGGGTTCTGCCTCTCTGCTGAAATGCACCCCTGGCTTCTTATCACGCTTCCACTGTGCAAATCACTCCAGATAGCCTTACGTCACCCAAGCCACTCGGACCCGGAGAGATACCCCATCTTCCCAGAGTTGCCCAGAGCTAAGAGAAAATGACAATCGGGTACCTGCTGTGCTCAGACGCTGGCAATTCCCTTTATAATTAAACAGGGGGGAGGAGGGAGGCTGTGCAGAAATACTGCAGGCATTGACAGATGTACAGAGCATTCCTTTTTCCTGGAAGCGTTGCCGAATTCCCATGAAATGAGGTTCCTTGTTGCCTTTGGACGCACAATAAAACCAATTCCACCATCTCTTCTCTCTGCTGCTCCAAAGAGAGCCTGGCTCTAGAAGGATGCTTCTCCTTCCATTGAACCATCATTTCCCCCTGTCTTCTGCCTTTACTCTTAGCAGGAATGTCCACCTTTCCCATAACGAAGGTCTTTCCGAGACACAATCACTCAGTTGTCATCGGACCAAGATTGAGAGTCCTGACCATCAAATTCATGTTAGCGGGGGGCAGCTGGGTAGCTCAGTGGATGGAGAGTCAGGCCTAGAGACGGGAGGTCCCGGGTTCAAATCTGACCTCGGACACTTCCCAGCTGGATGACCCTGGGCAAGTCACTTGACCCCCATTGCCCACCCTTCCCACTCTTCCACCAAGGAGCCGATACACAGAAGTTAAGGGTTTAAAAAAAATTCATGTTAGTGAGTGCAATAGAAGCCAGGAGATTCTTAGCGCCTCACCCTCAATAGGGGGGCTAATAGCAGGAATATGCCTGCCCTCTGGGAACTTCCATTCTACCACACAGGGGAAGATCAGCTGCCTGGCTGGACTGAAGAAATGATTGCCTAATTAATCTTCATTTCATTTCATGACAACAAATATTTCTCAAGTGGTTCTGGAACGCTGAACATTTTTCTGCAACCGAGACGCTATGTGGGAAGAAGGGACTCGTCTTCCTGCACCAGTCCTTTGGTGAAGATCATTGCCCTGCTAAGAGACCTTCAAAGGCTCCCCATTGCCTACAGGGTATAGTCCATAGTCCATCACATCAGGTCCGGCGTCCTCTGTCAACAGTCACACAGCAGGACCATCAGATCATAGATTTAAAACTGAGAGGGACCTGGAAGATTATCCAGTCTGACTTTCATTATACAGATGAAGAAACTAAGACCAAGAGGAGTCAATGACTTAACCAAGGCCACACAGGTAGGATCTGATGCTCTGAGTCCAAATCCAGCCTTCCGTCCACTGCTCCCCAGATTCTCTCTGAGAGTCACAACCTGAATTTCCCTCCAGGCCTCACATAGGGCAGGGCAATGTTCCAGTTCAATATTTTGCTGATTGGTTGTTTGAAAGAGGAAGAGCTCATCCTGTCTCACTCCTCCAGGTTCTTCCTTCCTTTCTGATCTCCTTCTACCCACCCTACCCCCATCCCAGACATCAGCCACCCTGACCACTAGGTATTCCACTTCCTCTTCCATCACCCCTCGCCAAAGTTGTACAGATACTAGATGGCAGAGAAAGAATTTGAACCCAAACCCTTTTATTTCAAATCCAAATGTGTAATGGATTGTCCAAACAATCATAGAATCTCCAAGGCATAGGGGACTTCAGAGGCCATCCACGAACAGCAGTCCCCTCTACTCTATCCTCAGCAAGTGGTCAGGGATACATCTACCATCTTCTTCTAAAAGAGTCTTAGTTAGGGGGCAGCTGGGTAGCTCAGTGGATGGAGAGCCAGGCCTGGAGATGGGAGGTCCTGCATTCAAATCTGACCTCAAACAGTTCCTAGCTGTGTGACTCTGGGCAAGTCATTTAGCACTCATGGCCTAGCCCTTGCTGCTCTTCTGCCAAGCACAGAGGTCCTTGGTTCCTCACGAGCGACCTCGTGACAATCCGATGGCACACCATTCAAGAGGTCCCAAACTCGCCTCCCTGTCCCATTGTCTCACCTCCATCTCTCTACATCTCCACAATGAACAGGCAGCCAAGATGCAACTTGAACCCAGTTCTCTCCATTGAACTAGGTTTCCATTTAGAAGGTTATTGTCTCTAAGAGGCCAGGCTAAAAAGAATGAGGACCAAAACGAGTGGAAATGAGGGTTCAGGCGTGAGGGAGATCACGGAGGTCCAACAGAGAGAACTTGGCAACCAATGGGATGGGGGTGGGGAGAAACTCAGTGTAGAGCGGATGAAGAGAGAAAAGAGGCAGAGATGACTCTGAAGTGTCCTCATGTGGACTGACAGCACAGCCAGGCAGTGGGTGGAACAGAGACTGTTTAAAAAAGACCCGAGGGAGAGCGATCTATTTTGGTGATTGTGTATCTGGAGGACGTCCTTCTCCCACTTTTGTCTCCTCCTTCCTCGTGCCCATACTTCCCTGCTCCACTGAGAGTTAAGTCCCTGAAGAGAAACAATTGGGCAGATGTCTCTGGAAAGCCCTGACCGTCTGCTTCTCGGGATGAGGATCCTTGAAACAATAGAACAGATTCATCCCAAGAATTCCCCGAGGGGCTCATCCCTGACAGCCCCTGCCCAGCTTCTTCCTACTCCGAGTCCTGTTTCTAACTGGTTCCCCTCTCCCCTAGCCCCAACCCTAACCTAGCGCTCCCCGTCCCCCATCCTCACCCCTGCGATGCAGGCTTCTGGCTTAGCTTGACTGAATTGATGTCTAAGCCAGCTACTGCCATGGAGCTAAACTGGAGTGAAAAGTTGTTTTGGAGCATCCTGCATCACACACTCCTCCTGGACAGGTTCTATCCAGGTCATATGAATAAGTAAAGGCTGAGGAATAAAAATGTAAGTCATATTATTAATACTAATAATAATGGAAAGAGAGAGGAGGTTTAAGGAAGGAAAGAAAGAAAGAAAGAAAGAAAGGAAGGAAGGAAGGAAGGAAGAAAGAAAGAAAGAAAGAAAGAAAGAAAGAAAGAAAGAAAGAAAGAAAGAAAGAAAGAAAGAAAGAAAGAAAGAAAGAAAGAAAGAAAGCTAGGCCCATTACTGAGAGTGGTAAAGTGATGCTAAAGCATGATGAAGAGAGAGCATAGTTATTCCTCCTTTTGATTTTGTTTTCACTACAGAAAATGACCTTTGGACTAGAAAGTTCGAGAAGAAAATGGCTAATAGGGAGAGGAAACACATGATAAGTGGGAGAGAGAGAGAGAGAGAGAGAAAGAATGGAGCTACCCTGAAGGAATTCAAGTCACCTGGCTCCAAGACTGAGCAAATAGGGCAGATGCTGAGTCATGGCTAAGGATCTTGAAAAGAAAAGAAAGGAGCCAAAGGACCGAAGAGGCCCGGATGTTGTTCAGCCTTTCCAAAGGGGGAAAGGACAGAGTCTGCAGGCCGGCGAAAGTCTCGAATGTATTATTGAGCTCGTGAGTCAAGCTCTGGCAAAGGAAGCGAGCAATCTTCATGGCTTCACCCAGGACGGCTCTCAGCAACCCAGCTCGCCCCCTTTTCCAACAGGTTACTGGATGGGTACATCCAGGCACAGCATAGCTATAGGAGACTGATTTGGGGGGAAACCATTTGCCAAAGGGCCAGATGGCTACAGATGGGTTTGACGATAATCGCCCTATTCACTAGGTAGATTCAGTCTTAGGTGAATGGTTAGAGCCACAGAGTTAATGGCTCTTTGTCAGCTTGAAGGCAGGTCTCTCCGGAGTGCCCCAGAGGAATTGTGCTTCCTCCATTTTTCTCTCGGATTTTGTTGAAGGCACCCTTGGGGGCTGGGGGGGGGGTGGGAAGAGAATTACAACGGCTTCTCTATACATTGAAAACTATCGACACATGCGTGTGAAATGCGTTATTTATTGAGTCTGTAGAAGACATCCTGGATTAACGATGGCTTTGCCCCTGCATTTCCTGGCCCCTTGCAATCCCTCTGGGTGGCTCCCATGTCTCAAAGCACAGGTCCCCGAGATGCCTTTGCCCTAAAACATGCCCTTCCCAACTGCCAGCTTAATGGAACCCAATGAGCATTTCCGTGTGTCCTCTGGGTGAGGACTAGTGAGCTATAAAAGATTCCCGTGTAACCTGCCCCCCTTTGTACATGTACACAGTGAGGGTGCTTGCTGGGCTTGGAGTCAGAGGACCTGCGTTCCAATGCCGGCTCTGCTATTCCTTGTCTGTGTGGCCTTTGGTGACGTTCCTTCCTCTTTTCTGAGCTTTGGGATTCTTCTCCAAGTTGGACCAGCTGATCGATCTGGGGCGAGCCCAGAGCGGGGTGCCCGAGCCTGTAGAATGTCGGCTCCTTGAGAGCAGGATCCCCACTGCCTGGCACAGAGCTTGGCACATGGCAGGTGCCTCGTAAGTGTTGGTGATCAATCATTTCTCCTGCCTCTGAAGAATATGGGACGGAGGGAGGATTTCGTGGTCGAGATCCGTGATTTCATCCACGCAGGGAATCGAGGTAGACGGAGCCTCGCGTTCCCAGGGCTGACAAAGGGTGCCCATGAGCCCCAAGGCCAAGCCTAAGGAAGGAACAAGTACGAGACCATAGATGGTCCTCACGTAGGCTTCCACACTGGCAAATAAGGATGAAGATCGTTAGACTTGGACTCAGGAGAATGGAGTGTGATTTTTCAGCTCTAACCCTCCCCGGTGGCAAGTCCATTCACCTCTCTCAGCCTCAGTTTCCTCATCTGTAAAATGGGGATAAGAATAACACTCCTAGAGAGTTGCTTGAGACATAAACACATTCGGTCACTTGGTCAGGATCAAGCGGCCAAGATGTGCCAGGTTCAGAACTTGGACCAAAACTGGAATCACAGAATCCTAGAATTCGAGAGCCCGAGAAACCAAGGTCACCCCCATCATCCTCTCTGCTAAGTGGGGCGGCACCCAGGAGGCACCTGGAAGGGTTCCATCCCAAGTCTGATTCGATTACCAAAAGCACAGCGGGATTAAGGACTCGTCCCGAGACCACTTCTAGTCGTTGCCCTTGAAAAGAATGAGAACAAGATGATGAAAAAGAAATAATAATAGGGAAAGCCTCCGACTGGCAGCGTGGGCAGAGCATGGAGTCAGGAGAAGCCGGGCTCAGGTATCGTCTCTGACATTTATTATGTTAACACATAGTACACTTAACCTGGATTATATTATGTGGGTACGTCTTGACGCGTCCTTTAGCCAAATCATGTTTCCTTAGAAATTAGAATTTAGCCATCTCAGTTTCCTTAGAAATCTAAATCGATGATCCTAACAAAGGAGCCCGGACTAATTTAATGGGGGGGGGGGGGAGGTAAATGAGCCCAGACCCTTCCAAAGGTCCAAGACTAGGAAAGAACTGTAGAGTGTGTCAGAAGAAGGGGGATCCAGATCCCAGTTCTAGGGCTTTGTCCCTTTCCCTTCCTGTTTCCTTCTTGGAAGAGACAATGGAGAGCATTTTTAGAAGCCCCAGATTTGAAAGTAGAGGCTGTGGCTCCATGACTGTGTTTTAAAATCCCTTCCCCTGACTGGGCCTCAGTTTTCCCTTCTGTCAAATGGGGGATTGAAGGTACCTTCCGGCCCTAATCCTACGGTCCTGTGCCAAAGGACACAATACACCTTGTGCTTCTGGCCTCATGGGCGGCTCCAAGGAAAGTATTTTGCCAGCCTAAAAGCTCAGTGGAAATGGGAATTCTGGGTTGATTCAGAAACTTGACCCCAGCCCAAAGAAAGCAGGGCCTTGCACTTGACACCAGCCTGAGCCCCCAGGGTGCCCGGGCTGGCCCGCCCTCTCTCTGAGGTGGTGACAAGGACACATTCAGCTCTGACAAGAGAGCGGAAGCCCCGGAGCCCTTTGATCTACTCTGGGACCAGCCCCTGTGCCAACCTGGGCCATTGCAATTAATTAGATCACTTCCTAAAGGCCTTTGTTCTGAGCCCAAGGTGGCAGACAGAGCCACTGGCGCTCCGGACCAGCCCTTCCCCCCCCTCCTGGGAACAAGAGTTCTCCTCATCCACACCACGCTCAGGGGCCCGGATTAGGTAAGCGAAGCCCAGGTTCCGTCCCACTGAGCCCCGCGTGCCAGTGTTTTACAGCATGTAGGCCTGGTGGTGTGCCCATTTCGATGAATGGACTCACCAAGGCCGCTGGAGCTCATCGGTGGCCAGAATGGGAGTTGGTCCTCTGTCCCTGAACGCAGAACCCTGTGTTTGGGTCCTCGGGGGACCTGGGTTCAAATCCTGACCCTGACCCGTTCTAGCTGGGCGATCTTGGCTACCTCCTTGACTTCTCCATGTGCTGGGGCTCGAGTGCCGGGACCCGTAAGGTTCCTTCCATCTTTAGTCCACGCACCTGTGAAAATGCTGCCACGGTCCGGCTTCCCAGCCCTGCCCGCGGCTACGTGGGTAAGAAGTCATTGGCTCCGCCATTCGGTCGGCCATCATGGCTTCCCGCACCGTGAAGCCTCTCCATCCTGGCGCATCCCCAGGAGAGATGGGCATCACCGCCCATTCCCGGCCATAATCCCACCATTCAGTGGCCTCGGCCTGGAGCGAGAAGAGGCGCCTTAATCGACCTGGGCTTTCTCCAGGCCAGACTCGAGCCATCCCGCAACGCTTCCCGCTGCCTTCCCGGCGCCTCACACAAGGGCTTGGAAGGTGGACCAGAGCAAAAGGAGGAAACTACGCCAAGCCGCAGGGCCAGAGCGACGGCCTCTCTGCATCCACGTTCCTCCTCTCCAAAGCTCTGGTTTCCAGGCCGTGTCGGTGTGGGGCGAGGCGGGGCACACAGCCTGGTGGACGAGGGAGACTTCAAGCCAGCAAGCCATGGCGCGGAGGACCAAAGAGGAGAGGAGAGCGTGGAAACAGCCAGAAATAACTGAGAAGCGCCATTGGGCGGGGGGGGGGGGGGGTGAACAGGGAGAACGAAGGGGACAGAGAGACGCACCATGAAAGATAAGAATGGAGAGGTCCGAGGCCTTGAACGTCAAGCAAAAGACTTAGACACGGAGGAGGTCCTGATGGACAGGAGCATCTGAGTTTCTTGAGAAGAGAGGAAGGAGGGGCAGCTGGGCAGCTCAGGGATGGAGAATCAGGCCTAGAGACAGGAGGTCCTGGGTTCAAATCTGGCCTCAGACACTTCCCAGCTGGGTGACCCTGGGCAAGTCACTTGACCCCCATGGCCCACCCTGACCACTCTTCCACCTAGGAGCCAATACACAGGAGTTAAGGGTTAAAAAAAAAGAGAGAGAGAAGAGAGGAAGGAGTTAAGCCTTTGTGTGTGGCCCTCCCCACCCGGACTCCAACCCCCTTTTCTCCCCTAGACCCCCCCTAGAGTATTCATGTGTCGGCCAAATGAGCATCCTTGCTGTTTCCCAAACTCTTTGTTATCCATTCATTGAGAAGGATAATAACTCACTCTTTATTGTTCCCCCTCCATGCCTAGAATGCCCTCCCTCCTCTCCCGGGTTTCTTGGGGTCCCTGGCTTCCTCAGGACCCGGCTGAGGTTCCCCCTCCGACACAAGGCCTATCCGGGGGCCCCTCCTCCCTGTGGGTGCCGGTGCCCTCCCCACCATCAACTCGCTTTAAGTTTTCTTTGTCATATATGCCAGGCGCATAGTAGGTGATTCATAAATGTTTATTAAATGAATTTTGAATGATAGAAAGAAACTGACTCTGTGCAGGCTGGAAGGTTGGGCAAAGGGCTTGGCATTAGACCACTTCGATGCCTGAAAAGAAGCCACGTGGTTCAAAACGCTTGAATCGACGACACGGGCAGACACCACCGAAGCCTGGAGAAAGCAGACGACCAGGACGGTGAGTGCCCGCACCGGGGCACAAGCCTGGAGCTGACGGTGTTGGGGGGCAGCCTGGAGGGGCTGGTCCGGCCACAAGGGCTGCAGAGAGGTAAGTAACGTCCCACTCTTGGGCCACGATGTCTCCCCTCGTGGGGAGGGGGCAGAGGGTGGCCGGGGCGAAGGTACAACAGGGATGGGCATGGAGGAAGATGATCAGAAACAGCCCTGGCACAACGCCTTCTTCACCCTCCTCACCTCACTGCTGCAGGGAGCCCATTCACTGGCCTGGACGTGATAACATCCCGACGCTTGACAGCCAGAGAAACCAGTGTCTAAGGAGGTTACTTCACTTATCCAGGGTCACACAGCTACTGAGGGGGAGAGCTGAGACCATGGGAGGACCAGGAGGATCCATCATCTGAGCCAGTCTCCTCACTTTCCAGAAAAGGAAATGGGGGTGGAGAGACAGAGACAGAGAGAGACAGAGGGAGAGGGAGAGAGAGAGAGAGACAGAGACAGAGAGACAGAGAGACAGAGAGGGGGGGGAGAGAGAGAGGGAGAGACAGAGAGAGAGACAGAGAGAGAGAGACAGAGAGAGACAGAGAGAGAGAGACAGAGAGAGAGAGAGAGAG
>NC_058135.1:292841057-292856348 GCF_016433145.1 Gracilinanus agilis | reverse complement strand
GGGGGGAGAGAGAGAGAGAGAGAGAGAGAGAGAGAGAGAGAGAGAGAGAGAGAGAGAGAGGCAGAGAGAGAGGCAGAGACAGAGACACAGAGAGAGATAGAGACAGAGAGACAGAGGGAGAGAGACAGAGAGAGACAAAGACAAAGAGACAGAGACAGAGGGAGACAGAGACAGAGGGAGAGACTCGGAGACAGAGAGAGAGAGACAGACAGAGACACAGAGAGAGACAGACAGAGGGAGGGAGAGAGAGAGACAGAGAGAAACAGGGACAGAGACAAAGGGAGAGACAGAGGGAGGCAGAGAGACACAGAGAGACAGTGACAGAGAGACAGAGACACAGAGAGACAGAGAAAGACAGAGACACAGAAAGTCAGAGACAGAGATAGAGACAGACAGAGGGAGAGAGACAGAGACAGAGACAGAGACAGAGACAGAGAGGGAGAATGACCAGCATCCCATGAAAACTTTTAAGTAGCTAATTTAATATGGACTTGAACTCAGTTCTTCCAGGTCTCTACACCCCCTATTCCTTGGACCACAGAACATGGAGTCTCTGAGCTGGGAGGGCCTGGAGGACATGGGAGATGAGAGCCAGGAGGCCCCTCTGGGATCCTGTAAGCCAAGCCTCTCATTTTAGAAATGAGGAAACAGGCTCAGAGAAAGCAAAGTCACTTCCAAGGTCAAAAACTGATAATAAAAAAAGGCTGACCCTGAACTAGACTTTCCTCTCCCAATGAGGAGATCTTCCCACCACCGGTCTCCCTCCCTTCCTTTCTGCCTTCCTTCTTCCCTTCTTCCCTTCCTTCTCTTTCTCTCTGTCCCTCGCTCCCTCCCCTCCCCTCCTGCCTTCCTTAGCTAATAGAAATGCATCAGTAATCCTTGAACCCAGGTCTTCCTATCACGCTGCCCCAACTGAAAGGAACCAGAAGTCCATCAATCCCCAACCCCCTTCCTATTTCACAGATGAGAAAAACGAGGCCCAGGACGGGAATGGGGTTTGTCTAAGGTGTCACAGCTGGCAGGCAGCCTTGCCAGCATTCGAACCCAGGAGCGCTGGTCCTTTCTATTGTCCCCCAGTCTGCTCTCCACTAGTGCCATTGCTGGCTGAGGAGAGTCCAAGGTCAAGGTGGGAAGGGCTTGGGAGATGAGCCCCACGAGTCTGCCCTGGGAATTACAAGGAGCCTCGGGCTTGGGGGACCCACTGAGGAAAAGGGGGCGAGGTGGGGACCCAGCCCTTACCCTTGTGCACCAATGACATCCACAACCGGGCAGCCGTTAGCATTCTGGGCACACAGCTAGGCAGGCAATGGGAAAGGGGTCCCGGTGCCCAGAGGAGCCCAAGGAGCTGGAGCCAGAGAGCACTGAGCCCAGCCAGGGAAGGCAAGATTTACAGCGAGGGGGAGGAACTGGGCCCTGAATACTGAGCCCCATGGGCAGGAGGGGGCTGCAGCAGCCCACCGAGCACAGGCTTTCCCAGCAGGCTCTGGGCAACATGGGCACAACAGCTGCAAGGCTGGCCCTGCCCAAGGAGACAAAGGGTGCTCAGCACTGAGCCCAGCCAAGAGGGAGCAGCCAGGTTGGAGTTAGCCCTGGGAATATTCGAGGTTGGGGGGGGGGTGCCAGGGCAGGGGGAGAAGGGAAGGCAGGCCAGCAGGGGAAACAGCTACTGATAGACAGACAGAGATGGCCAGAGAAGTGGGGGGAGAAAAAAAGGAGAAAGAGAGGAGGAGAGAGACAGAGATAGAGATAGAGATAGAGAAAGTGGGGGAGGAAAGTAGAGAAGAGAGAGATTAAGAGAAAGATTGGAAGAGAGGAGAATGGGAACGGCAGAAGGAGGAAGAGGAGGTAGAGAAACAGAAAGAAATGGAGAGAGGCAGGCAGTAAAAGAGACAGAAAGAAGGGAGAGACAGACAGACAGAGACAGAAAAGACAGAAGGGGAAGAGAAGAGAGAGATTGGGAGGGGAGAGGGAGAGAGAGGGAGACTGACAGAAGGAAAGGAAGATGAAGGAGGGAGGATAGAGAAAGAGATTGAGAAATAAAGGGAAAGAGGGAGAAAGAGAGAGACAGAAAGAAGGAGAAGGGGAGAGAGAGACCAGGAGGGAGAGGAGGAAGAAGAGGAAGGGAGAGACACAGACAGAGCCAGAGAGAGAAATGGGAAGGCAGAAACCCAGCCAGAGATAGCCAGAGACATGCGTCAGAGGAAGAGAAGGAGAGAAAGTCAAACGG
Organism: Gracilinanus agilis; assembly: GCF_016433145.1. Taxonomy (NCBI): domain Eukaryota; kingdom Metazoa; phylum Chordata; class Mammalia; order Didelphimorphia; family Didelphidae; genus Gracilinanus; species Gracilinanus agilis. The sequence goes on along the minus strand of NC_058135.1, from coordinate 292,854,121 downwards.
AAAGAGAGAAAAATGGGAGGGAGGCAGAGAAGAAAAAGAAAGAGGCAGAGAAGGACAGAGGGAGAGGGAGGAGGGAGAGAGAGGGAGATGAGGGAGATGAGGGAGGGGGAGAGTTCTGAAAAGACTTCCTCAATCCGGCTGCTCTAGGAGAGGGAGAAAATCACAGAGGCTGTTCCTGCTGCCAAGCTGAATTAGTCCATCACCTCATCTGGATCTGCTGGGGACACAGACTGGGCCCCATTGTATGAAGAGGTCCATTAATTAGGCAAGCCCAACGAATCTGAGGGAAGCCTGCATGGGCAATGCCCCCAGCTCCGGCCAGATGGGTTTTTCCTCGTGCTCCACACTATTTCCCTGGAACCAGATAAAGGTTGGGACATTGTCCTGGGGGGCTGCTGCCCACACGCCCATAAGAGACCCCTCCTTCCCAAGCCACTGATGGCCCAGGAGGCCTCAGGTAGTTACTCATGAAGCCAGCAGCCTCCATGCCCTCCCATCTGGCTCTGATGCCCAAATTGCCCTCCAGAAACAAACAGACCGCACGTCCTCCTCCCCCACCCAAGCCCCTCATCCCACCTTTCCAATGTTCTTGTGGTCATTGTTCATTCAGCCCCTTGTTTTTTTAACCCCTCACCTTCCAGCTTAGAATCAGTACTGAGTATTGGTTCCAAGGCAGAAGAGCGGGAAGGGCTATAGGCAATGGGAGTGAAGTGACTTGCCCAGGGTCACCCAGCTGGGAAGTGTTTGAGGTCAGACTTGAACCCAGGACCTCCCATCTCTAAGCCTGGCTCTCAATCCACTGAGCCACCCAGCTGCCCCCTTGTTCATTCATTCTTTTTTTTTTAAAACCCTCACCTTCCGTCTTGGAGTCAATACTGTGTATTGGCTCCAAGGCAGAAGAGTGCTCAGGGTAGGCAATGGGGGTCAAGTGACTTGCCCAGGGTCACCCAGCTGGGAAGTGTCTGAGGTCGGATTTGAACCCAGGACCTCCTGTCTCTAGGTCTGGCTCTCAATCCACTGAGCCACCCAGCTGCCCCCTTGTTCATTCATTCTTAAGATGACAGATCCAGGGCTGGGAAGGACCCCAGAAGCCAGAGGCTTCATGCCCTTCATTGGCAGATGAAGAAACTGAGACGGGTAGAAGTCACATTAGTAATAAATATTGGTGGTAGAGGCAATAAACAGAGGTGAGATTTGAACCCAGGTCCTCTACATTCAGAGAGTGCTCTTTGTGCTCTCTCCCCTTTGACAGGCTTCTATTAAGCACCCCCTGTGTGCCAGCCCCCATGACAGCCCTGACAGCTTTCTTGGGGGAGTACAAGGGACAAACTCTTTCCACCTTCCTTTCTTTCCTTAGAGCATCCTGAGGGGGCAAGAATGAGGAGAGGCCGGAAGAAGAAACGTCTTCTGAAAACTTCCAGGCCTGGGCACAAGCCGAGCAGGGTCAGTGCTGCCTCCAGCCCCCCGGGGGGCCAGCTCCGGGCCTCGGTGACCTGGGAGTGGTCCCCAACTGGCAGAGAGTTTCTAGCCATGGTGCCAGGGACGAGGTCTTGCCTGGTGCCCTTCCGAGGAGTTGGGCTGCCAAGGCCCCACCAGAAGGGAGAGCAAGGAGGAGAGTGGAGCCCGAGGAGAGGGCACGCCAGTCATTCAGTCAGTCAGTCAGTCAGTCAGTCAGCCAGCCAGTCAACAAGCATCTATTAAACGTGCACTTGTGCGCGCCAGGCCCTGTGGAGAGGCGATGCCCAAAGAGAGGGCAAGAAGACAGCTCGGCGTGTCCCTTGCCCAGGGCTCCCAGCAAGAAGGAAGCCAGCCCTGACCACGTGCTGTCCAGGGAGGCCAGCCTGGGTGGCAGAAGCCCCAACCAGCTGCGAGCAGGGACCTTCCAGCCAGAAACCTCAATACCAGTGTGGAGAAGACTCCATCTAGGGGCAGAAATGTCTTCGGAGACGTCCCTCGGAGCTAGCGGCCTGCCCTCCATCCGGCAAGACCCGAGGGGCTCCCGGCAGCCGTGGGCCTGTCCAAGCTCAGTCTGGGGCGGCAGGGCCGGGGAGCCGAGCTGCGGTCACTCCACACGACGGATCCGCTCTCCAGGGCTCTCCGAGCTTGGTCCTCTGCTGGTTCAGTCAGTGACTCGGCCCCTTCGTCAGCCTTCTGCACGCTGTCCTTACATCCATGGCCGGCGAGCGGCCCGTCCTTGGGCTGGTGGGATATTCCCACGGAAAGGAGGACCCCAGATGAGAGCTGGACGAGATCTCAGGGCGTCTAGTCCGACTCCCTCTGACAGAGAAGAAACTGAGACCCAGGAACGGCAACTCTCAGAGGGCAACGGGATACTGTGGAAAGAGCCGGGCTCTGGAGTCAGAGGACTAGGGTTCAAATCCTACCTGTGTGACCAGTGAGCATCGATCTCCTCACACGCAGAGGAGAGATAAGAAAAGCTGCTCCTACCTTTCCTTGCACGGCTATCAGTTGAGGTCATATTTGGAAAGCCTCATCAGCCTCATATAAATGCTTATTCCCTTCTCCCCCACCCCACTTCTCTTTCCTGAGGTAAGTCGCTTCACCCACCTGGACACCCCAGGCCTCAGTTTCCTCCTTTGTAAAATGAGGCCATAAGACTAGGCAACCCCTGATATCTCTTTGGGTGCTGGAACTGTGGGGCCGTGACTTTACCAAGATGGCGCTAGGAACCAGCATTCTTTCACTTGTCACACGTTGCCTTTGGGAAGGCTGTTGACGGCACCAGTCGCGGAGGCTGGTAGGAGAATGTGGATGGGGTGGCAGGGCCAACTGCTCCCAGCTGGTCAACATCATGGCTCTTTAGGGCTCCTCGTCCCCTTATTTATGGCCCCTGCACGAGGCACGGAGCAGATGGAGAACGCCTCCGCGTGTCGGCAAGTGCATAGAGCCGACCCCTTTGGTGGTGAGTAATGGGGCCTTTAGATGCACCATGTAAATCCTGGAAGAAGGCAGCCCGCGGAGTGCCGCCCATCCAGCTTTCCCGTCTACTCAAGGCTTTGGGATTGTCTGAGCTCCGGAATGGAAAAAAGACCTAGCTAGGGCCAGCCCAAAGCACACGCGGGCCCAATTGGAAGCATGAAATCTCCAGACTGGAAACCAAGCCAAGTCAATAGCCTTGATTAAGCACCGACTCCATGCGGGGCGCCAGAGTCAGAGGCCTGAGTTCAAATCCTGTCTCTGCCGCCACTCATGACCAAGGTGACCCTGCCCTTGGTGGGGTCTCCAAGGTCATCTTGTCCAACCACCGCACTTTGCCAGTGAGGGTACATGACATGCTCCAAGACACGGGGGAAAGAGGTGGGAAAACCAGGGACTTGACTCTTCCCACCCTCTCCTTGTCATCAGAGGACGAGCTAAGGGACCTCAGAGGTCATCTGTTCCAGTGGCTTCATTTTACAGAGACAGAGACTGGGTCCAGAGAGGCTTCGGGGCTTGCCTAGATTCTCACCCAGACCCTCTGTCTCTAAATTGGTGCCCGTGGCTGGCTTCTCAAGCTTAGTCCCTCTGCCTCTCGGTGGAGGACACGATGAGGTGAGCTGTTCCTTTCCCTGGTTCTCTGGCCTTCTCGCCCCAGCCCTGGTCTGTCGTGGAAAGGGTTACCAGGGGCCCCTGCAGCTCGCTCGCTTTCTGTTCCGTCTGGCTCTTTGTCCCTCTCTTCCTCCGGACGGCTGGGGCCGTGGCGGGCGAGCGGGGGCTCACGCGATTCTTTGCAGTGAGCCGTGCCATCCATCCCTCATCCCCACTGGCCGCCTTGCCCAGAGCCACCCTTTGCCCCACTCTCTGTGTTCTCGGCCTGCCGGCCTGGGAGCTGGGGAGAGCCATGCAAAGGTTACCCTTGTGAGATACCGCTTTAATTTTTCAAATAGCAATGCAATTACCGAGCAAATTGGCACATGGACCCGGTTACATGGGACTTGGCACTGGCCACGGGCGCTCTCGCACTCCCACTCTCCCTGCTGGCAGTGATAAATGTGCTCCCCTCGGCCCTCCTCCTCGATCTGCTGGAGCTTCGAGCCAATGCCAGTGACCACAGAAGGAGCGGGCCTGGCAGCTGCCCACTCCGGGTGCCAAGATGCAGATCGCATTTGTGCTAGCAGCAGGATCTGGGGCTGGGATGGGCTTCCTGGCCAGGCTTTTGTTGGCCCCGGGGCCCAGCCTCCCCCCGCCACTGACTGGCCAACACTGTAGAGAGGCCCACGGGCCTGCTACGAAGGGGGGTCGGGGGTTATTACCCGGAGGCTCATTATCTTGCTCCTTTAGCCCTTCCTTGGGTCGCAGGGACACTTCGTGCCACGTAACGGGCCCTGGGCGTTCGGGCAATAAGGACCACCTGAGAAGATCAGAGTGAGGCCCGAGTCGCTGAGCTTCCTCCGAGCCACGGCCTTCGAGGGGGGAAGCCCAGCCTCGTCCTGCTCGTTTAAAGGTACTCGGCCACGAGACGTCGTAGCAGAGGTTGGAGGAAAATAGAATGTCGAAGCCGGGAAGACCTTCGGACTTGGGACAAGAGGCCCTCTGGGGCCGCAGCGCCAGAGTACCCGAGCTGAGAGGAACGCCGGACCCGAAGTGTCCGAACCGGGACCGAGGGCGGACTCTGCGGCGGCAGATGAGCATGGGATCTTTGGACCTAGAACGTTGCCTACCGAAGCCAAGAGAGGACGTCAAACCTAGAACATTCACAATGAGAGCCAGAAGGGACCTTAGAAAGGCCGGAACAATCCCTGGGAGAGCTGGAGGAGATTCGTCCTAAATAAAGAATGTCAGAACTGAGAGGAACCATTGAGCCAGTTGGGAAAATTAAGGATATGAATGAGGTGGGCAGTGCCTAGAGGGGGTAACCAAGATGGCGAAGGGACTCGAGTTCACACCACATGAGCGTCAGGTGAAGGAACCGAGGCTACTTAACTAGGAGAAGTAAAGATTCAGGGGGGACAAAGGCACTATGTTTTTGGATTTGGGGGGGTGGTTCAAGCGGAGGCTGGATAGCCCCTTCTTGAAGGGATAAGAACAGAGCCTCGATGAGATATAATGTGGACCAGATGCCACCAGTCTCATCGAGCACCAAGTAATGGGAAGAGAACAAAAACTGGATTCATAAGACCCGGGTTCGAATTTAGTTCTGATGTTTACCAGCGTGACCTTGGACAAGTACTTCTCTGGGATGTAACTCCAGCATCTAAAAGATGGGAGCCCTGAATTAGATGCCCCTAATTCTAAATCCTGATATCTTCCAAAGAGAACAAAGAGGGGGCAGCTGGGTAGCTCAGTGGAGTGAGAGTCAGGCCTAGAGACAGGAGGTCCTAGGTTCAAACCCGGCCTCAGCCACTTCCCAGCTGTGTGACCCTGGGCAAGTCACTTGACCCCCATGGCCCACCCTTACCAATCTTCCACCTATGAGACAATACACTGAAGTACAAGGGTTTAAAAAAATAAAAAAATAAAAAAAAACAAAGAGAACAAAGAATCATCCTTGGCTCATGTTGAGGCCAGTCTCAAGGAAGGGGTCAGAAGATGGGAGATCTGGGACCGGAAGGCACAGCAATCTTGCTTTGGGAACTATCGAGAAGAGGATGGGGAAGAAAGTTGAGCAGCGCTTGCAAGGCTCCAGACGAAGGAATGTCGTGGAAGCTTTAGAAGGGAGGAAGACCGAGCGAGAGAGATGATTTATCACCCCCTTGGAAAGAAAAATGTAGATAAGGATGACTATTGGCTGAATTTGGTGGGAATCTCATCCAGCAAGCCAAGACTAAAGATGGTTTCCAGGTCATTTATAAATGGACCGGTCACTACGAGAGGCAGAGAGGCTTTCTGTGGTTGTTCTTAATGTTCTTGGGATGTTTTAAAGGTCTTGGGATCGTGGACTGAGAGCTGAAAGCGCCTCCCAGATCATCTGGTCCAACCCCCTCATTTCACAGAAGAGGAGAAACCCTGGCCCAGAGAGATGAAGGAAGTATGCCTAAAACTGCATTAGCATTAAGCCGGAGGGTCAGAATTAGAGCCTGGTCCTCGGAATTCAAATCCCACCTCACTACCTTCCTCCACTGTGTCCTGAGATGGATAAGGAAGAAAGGTGCTGGGGACGTTTGCACTGTAGATGGAGGAACCTTTCAGTGCTTTGAGGAGAAAATGAGCTACAACTTGGAAAGCATTTATTAGCACAGTGCCTCGCCCACAGTAGAGATCGAATAAATGTTTGTTTCTTCTCTCCCTTTCTTCCTCTTTCCTTCCTTCCCTCCTTCCTGTCTTCCTCCCTTCCCTCTTTCCTTCCTTCCCTCCCTCCTTCCTTCTGTCCCTTCTTTCCTTTCCTTCCTTCCTTTTTACCTCCTTCCATCTTTCCTTTCCTTCCTCCCTTCCTTCCCTCCCTCCTTCCTTCTTTCTTTTCCTTCCTTTCTTCCTTCCCTCTTTCCCTCCCTCCCTCCTTCTCTCTCTCCCTCCCTCCTTCCTTCTGTCCCTTCTTTCTTTCCTTTCCCTTCCTTTCCTCCCTCCTTCTTTCCCTCCTTCCTTCCTTCCTTCCTTTCTTCCCTTCCTCCCTCCTTCCTTCCTCCCTTCCTTCCCTCTTTCCCTCCCTCCCTCCCTCTCTTCCTTTCTCAGGGCCGTGTCTCTGAACCTAAGGGGAAGAGGAACTGCTGATATGCAGGAAGGACCACCACTTTATGTTCATTACTGGCAACACTTGGGGGCACCTGCTCTCTGGCTGCCTTCTACTATTATAAGGGGAAATTTGCTATCAGAGGCGTCCCAAAGTAGACTGAGCTGCCTCAAAGGGTAGTGAGTTCTCTGTCGCTGGAGATGTCCAAGCAGAGGCCCAGGACCCACTGCGGGGGAGGGGATGCAGGGCAGAGTTGGAGATGTGGGGATTATTGTTCAGGTAACGGTTGGATGAGAGGCCTCTGACATCTATCTACTCTGAGATCTTGTCCTCACAATAGCCCTTAATAATTAAAACGGAGTGGGGTGAGTCATGGTCCCATTTCACAGATTTATCTGCTTCTTCCACCAGTGTTTCATTGCTCACACCACACTGACCCACAATGAATGTTGCTCTGGGTTTCACTTAGTCATTCCCAAAGTGTTCTTTAGTGCCTGCTCTGGGCCAAGCACTGGGCTGGGCATTGGGGACTCGAGGGCAAAAGGGACCCGGCTGGTCCTCCTGGCCCTTCAGGGCCCGCCCCAGAGAAGTCTTCAGGGCCAAATGGCTTCCGGCTCCCCATCTCCTACAACAACAATAACAAGCTGACATTTCCTCTCTTCTCCACCATTTGGCCAAATCATTAGGTGGTCCAAGAATCTCCCCTCCTACAATTCAGCTTCTCCCTTGGGGAGCCCAGCCTCCCTCTGGGGACTGATTGGCCATCTCGAGATTAAGAGCCTTTAGAGAGTATTTTAGCCAACATCCCCATTTCACTACAGAGGAAACTGAGGCAAAGGGATTTAGCCAAGGTCAGCCAGGTAGCAGTGGCAGAGCAGGATTCAAAGTCAGTGTCCTGTCCATTCCTCACCCTGCCCCCCCCCCCACCCCCGGGCTTTGACCCGGGAACACCAGGCTTTCCTGGCTCCCTCCAAGTCCCAGCTCAAACCTCCCCTTAGGTAGGACAGCTCAGTGCTTCCTGCTGCAATTCCACACACACACACACACACATACACACACACACACACTTAACTTGCAGAGAGAGCTTGTCTGTGCCTGGCCCTTTGCAGGTGTCTCTCCCAGGTGACCGGAAGCTCCCTGAGGGCAGAATTGGGGGCGGGGTGAGTTGGTCTATTTCCTCCTAGAACTCAGCCCAGGTAAGAGAGAGCATTAAGAAGTCCTTGCTGCGGTGACTTGGGTTTGATTCTATAGGGAGGGAGCCAGGCAGCCTCGGGAGGGATCAAGTGCCTCCTCCTTGCCGGCTCTGAGGACGGGAGTCAAAGGGGTACCTCTCGGTCCTCGCTCCCAAAGAGCTTCCCCCATGTATGTGCAGATCCGGAAATCCCTACGGAGACTCAAGCCTCGAGGGAGGAGGGAGGAGAGGGAAGGACCAGGGCGAACTCCCCGGGGAACTTGGGAGACTCCAGTGGAAACAGGATGGTTCTAGGAGGGAAGGGCATAGGGCAAACGCAGGAAGTTCCATCTTGGATGGGTTGAATCTAAGATAATAATACTAAGACTATCTAATGCTCTTTGAGCTCTTTAAGGCTGGACAAATATTAGCTCATCTGATCTCCACAAGAACTCTGGGAGACAAATGCATTCATTCGCCTGCTTTAAAGACTGAGGAAACAGGGGCAGCTGAGTAGCTCAGTGGGTTGAAAGTCAGACCTAGAGAGGGAGGTCCTGGGTTCAAATCTGGCCTCGGACACTTCCCAGCTGGGTGACCCTGGGCAAGTCGCTTAACCCCCATTGCCCATCCTGACCACTCTTCCACCTATAAGTCAATACACAGAAGTTAAGGGTTTAAATAAATAAATACATACATAAATAAAGATGAGGAAACTGAGTCAGGCAGCCATTAAGTGTCTTGCGTGGAGTCCCACAGCTAATAAAGTGCCTGAGATGGGATTTGAACTCAAGTCTTTCTGGCTCCCAAGTATAGCTCTCTGTCCAGTGCGCCACTTGACTGCCTGTGGCTTAGATATATCCAGTGGGGCATGCATTGGTGATGCGGGACTGGAGTTCAGGAGAGAGGTCTGGGCTGGATACATAGATTTTGTAGTCAACTGGTTGGGTCAGCAAAGCATGAGTGCATGAGGCTGGCAACAGAGAGAGCGTCCACAATGGAGCTTTGGTGGCTGACCACACTTCCAGCAGGGGAAGAGGAGGAAGACAGAGCAAAGGAGACAGAAGGAAGGATCCAGCCGGAGAAGGAGGACCCTCCATGGTAGCCAAGAGAGGAGAGAGTGGTGGGAGGTTAGGGGAGGACCGAGCCCTCACCAAAGGGGTCACTACCCTCTCCTGCTCTCTGAAGGCTTCTAAGAAGTTCCTTCATCCAAGGCCCATTAAGTGCTTATTTTGGGTAAGACATTGTAAGGAACAATGGAGATGCAGAGATGAAAAGAAAAGGGGGTGCTGGCCTTTGAAAGAAAAAAGATAAAAAGAAAAGGGAGTTGTCTTTCTTCGGGTGGGACACCAGCTCTCCACGGAGAGGTAAGCACAGAGTGTATGCTGTCATTGTGAGAGAGGACAGTAAGAACTAGACTGCAGATTGGAAAAGCTGGCAACTCTTCTTTTCTCCCTTTCTCCCTCCATCCCTCCCTTCCCTTCTTCCTTCACTCTTTCCTTCCTCCCTTCCTTCCCTCCTTCTTTCACTCTTTTCTTCCTTCACTCTTTCCCTCCCTTCTTTCCCTTCTTCCTTCACTCTTTCCTTCCTCCCTTCTTTCCCTTCTTCTTTCATTCTTTTCCTCCCTTCCTTCCCTCCTTCTTTCACTCTTTTCTCCCTTCACTCTTTCCCTCCCTTCTTTCCCTTCTTCCTCCCTCCCTTCCCTTCTTCCTTCACTCTTTCCTTCCCTCCTTCTTTCACTCTTTTCTTCCTTCACTCTTTCCTTCCCTCCTTCTTTCACTCTTTTCTTCCTTCACTCTTTCCCTCCCTTCTTTCCCTTCTTCCTTCACTCTTTCCTTCCTCCTTCTTTCACTCTTTTCTTCCTTCCCTCTTTCCTTCCCTCCTTCTTTCACTCTTTTCTTCCTTCACTCTTTCCCTCCCTTCATTCCCTTCTTCCTTCACTCTTTCCCTCCCTTCTTTCCCTTCTTCCTTCACTCTTTCCTTCCCTCCTTCTTTCACTCTTTTCTTCCTTCACTCTTTCCCTCCCTTCATTCCCTTCTTCCTTCACTCTTTCCCTCCCTTCCTTCCCTTCTTCCTTCCCTCTTTCCTTCCTTCTTCTTTCACTCTTTTCTTCCTTCCCTCTTTCCTCCCCCCCGGGCTCATGTCCGGCAGGTCTCCCTCTCCCACTGGGGTCCCGAGGCCGCCGCCGCCGCGCCTCCCCGCCCCCCAGGCTTTTGGCCAGCTCGGCCTTGGGCCGCTCTCAATTTCGCTTTGTTTGTCCTCGCATTCTCCCGGCACTTTCTCCTTCCTCTCTCCCTTTCTCTGGGCTCATTCAAGTTTCGCTTGGGGTCCCCCGGCAACCCTTCCTGTTCTCGGGCGGCCGGCCGGAGCTCTCCCTCCCGAAAAGCCTCCTTTGGCCCTCCATTCATCCTGGCGGCTGGCTCGGTATTCAGCCCCGCTTCCTCCCCGCGCCTCCGCCGACATTCCTGGGCGAGCGTCCTCCGCCCCGCTCCCTGCCTCCGGCCCGGAGCGCGCTGTCTCACATTGTTTCTCTCCTTCCGGGCTTTTTTTAGCCTCTCCCCCCGATCCCGGACATCCTGGCTGGGGCGCGGGGCTGCTCCTGCTTTAATCATCTCTCACTCTTGCGTTCGCCTCATCCGGTCCGGGGGGAAATGGAGTCAGCCGCGCTCAATGCTCGGGGCCTTCCCAGCGTCGCTCCGCTTTCCAGTTCAATCCCTTCTTTCACTGCCTGTGGCCTGGGAAGCCCGCCTCGGGGGCTCTGCTTTGTGTGCCAGAGTCCACAGACTTCCCTTTGGGGTGCCGCTTTCCCTCCAGGGAAGGGGGGCTGGGCCGCTCCTCAGTGGAACGCCTGGCCTTCCCCAGCCTCTCCGTGAGGCTCTCGGGAGCTGACCACTGAGCCAGCTTTCCGGCTAAAGGGAGGCCAGTCCGGGAAGATGGTGGCCCACCTCCAGGCGGCTCCTCCAGGCTTTCTTTCTTTGACTCTGTCAGTGGGTTTTCTGTAGCGTCCCTGAGGCTTCTCGTGGGAGGGGAGAAAGCCAGGTAGGATTGAAAAGAGGGCAGGGTGCGAGGCATCATACCCATTTCGCAAAGGAGAAAACTGAGGCTGACAAGTCAGGACTTGTCAGGGTCACCAATGGAAGAGGCAAGACTTGACCAAATCCCAAACGTAGTGGCTCTTTCTGGGGGATTCCCATCCCCCAGAGCGTCTTCCTGACCTGGGCATCCTGTGTGGGGCTGAACTTCAATGCCCCCATCCAACGAGGGGGAATAGATGTTCTCTAACTAAAGCCAAACTAGCTTATTGGACAGAAGGATGGTCCTGAGATGTGAGTTCGAGTCCTGCCTCTGACTTAAAGAGCTACTTTGGGACTGGATCCCAAGCAGTTCTGAGACTGCCCATTAGACATGACCAGCTGTTCTGCCTTGAGGGAGGGAGTGTCCATGCTGGGAGCTCCCTACACTGAAGAAAGCCCAGGTTTGGATGCCTACAAGATGGCGGCAGCTCAGCCTTGCCAAGCACTGAACCAGTCTCCTTCTGGACTCTAGCTGTCCAGGGGAGGGCTAGGAATCCCTGCCTTGAAGGAGCCTCCAGCCTCAGTGGGGAAAAACAATGAAAGGAGGCTGCAGGAGGCCGGGATGGGCTGGGGGCATTGAATGCAGAAACAGAAGCCCTCTTGCCTGTCTGCCCTCCCTCCAAGAGGAAGTTTGCATGCAGAACCAGTGCTGAGTCATTCTGGCTAACTGGTTTACAAAGATGATCTCATCTGATCCTCAGGACAGTCCTGGGGGTTGAGACCAATAGAGTCACTATTTTACAGAGAGGGAAACTGAGTCCCCCAGAGGCCGATGGTGAGGAATAGCTGAGGCTGCCCAGGGACAGAGCAGAAGGACTCCCTCCTGAGATGGGAGGCCCTCAGGCTCCGGGCTTCTGTGTGGACTGAAGGAGAGGAAGAACAGAGCCAGGAGGGGGCCCTGAAAGGGGGAGCCAGGGAAACTGGGCAGAAGGAGCTGTAGTGACTTCACAGCCTTGCCCAGGGGCCTGCCCATGGGCAGAGAGAAGCCCACGTTCCCACTTCTCCCTGCCAGGCAGCAGTCATGTGAGCCCGAGGTGCCAAGCTGGGGAGAGGTACCCTTCCAGCCCTTGGCACGGGGCCCCTTCAGCAGAGGCCTCCTCCGCTGGGGCCAGCAGTTTCCTGACGCCCGCCGTCATGTGCCCGGGCTGCTGGTGGGAGCTCCGGGAGCAGCTGTGTCCTCCGGGCACCGTTTCTCCTTGACACACCTTTGATTCAGAGGAATGTGTATGAGTGAGCTTTTATTCCTTGGACAGAAGAGAAGAAAAAAGGGAAGCAGCAGCAGCCCAGAGCTGAGATTCTGCCCGAGACCCCAGAGGGCATCATTGCTCTGCCCCCTGCTCAGGAGCCGTGCTGCTTGCACCCTCTTCCTCTGAAGGCCTGGCTCTAGCTGCCCTTCCTATGCTGCCAGGAGGACCCCACGGGGGGGGCATTTCCCACCTGGCACAGGGATGCCCTCAGGGATGCCCTCCTGGCCATTCTCCATCATTGGCCCTGAAACAGCAGCCCCAACTTCCCTGGGCTCTGGGGAGCCCCAGAGGTCCCTGCAGGGGGAGGGTGGGGCTGTCCTTCAACATTCTAATGACCTGCAAATGTTGGGGGGATGAAAGGAGGAGATTCTCTGCAGCCCAGCTCTGCAACGACGACTCCTGATGGTCCCGTCTTCCATCTGGAGCCCGTGCCATGGCGGGGTGGGCATCAGCAAGACTGAAGCAAGGGCCCAGCGTGGAGGAGGAAGGGAGAGAGCAAAGCCAGCCAGGCACCCCAGAGCAGAGAGCTCCACACGCAGAGGCCCCCCCCCCCACTCTGAGTTCAGAAAGCCACCTGCTTGCCCAACATCCCCTGAGTAGGGTCTGATCTCTGACACGCCAGGTAATTGCCTCACTTTGCAGGGCAGAAATCAGAGGCCTGGATGGGAGAAGGGACGGCCTCAAGGCCACAGAGGACCAAGTAGCCAAGCCCAAGTTCGAATCCAAAGCCTGTGACTCCCAAACCCAGTGAACTACACTGCTTCCCCCCTCCCTGGCAACCCTGAGGCCCAGAGGCAAGGCTGGAGCTGCAGCAGGAGGAAGTCTTTGCTTCCACCAGGTTTTGTAATGTTCAGCTCTAGCAAGGTAGAGACAGAGAGAGAAAGACAGAGAAAGAAAGAAAGAAAGAAAGAAAGAAAGAAAGAAAGAAAGAAAGAAAGAAAGAAAGAAAGAAAGAAAGAAAGAAAGAA
>NC_058135.1:292816924-292836158 GCF_016433145.1 Gracilinanus agilis | reverse complement strand
AAGAAAAGGGAAGGAAGGAAGGAAGGAAGGAAGGAAGGAAGGAAGGAAGAGACAGAGTGATAGAGAGAGAGAGAGAGACAGGGAGACAGAGAGAGAGACAGAAGCAAGAGAGAAAAAGAGAGAGAAAATGACAGAGAAAGAGGGAGAGAGAAAGAGAGAGAGACGGAGACAGAGACTGAGGCAGAAGAGAGAGACAGCAACAGAGAGCTCCTCCAGAAGGTTGGAGTCCACTTCCCCCTACCCGCTTTTGCCCCTGGCCAGCCCCACCCTCTGCCCAAACCCTGCCTCTGTGTTCTTGGGTCCTGAGCACCATCTGCCAGAGCTGGGGCAGGTGATAGCCAGCCTCTCCTTGGAGACCTCACAAGCAGGCAGGGGCGTGTCTGGAAGCCCATCTGCTGCTCTCTCTCTCCACCTGAAACTGGTCCTGGGCAAAGCTCAGGGAGGACCCACCGGTGAGCCCTTGGTCCTAACCCAAGAAATCACTTTGAATCCACTGGTACCGGCAGAGACCAGCCATCATCCTGGAAGCCCTCAATCCTGAGGCTCTGAAACAGGCTGTGACAGCAGGCCTGTCCTCAGACTAAAAGAATCAATGAATGAGACCAGGGAGAGATCATCGGTCTTGGGCAAGCCCTTTCCCCTCCTCCTGCCTCAGTTTCCTCATCTCTAAAATGACAGGGTTGATCTCTGATTCAATTCAACTCTATTCTAAGCACAGTACGGGGAGGCAATGAGGACGGAGAAATGAACAAAACCGTTGGCCAGGCACGGTGCTCTGCTCCCCAGGAGGAAGTAAAGTGGCTCATTGGACCAAGAGCCTAGAGACGAGAGGTCCTGGGTTCAAATATGGCCTCAGACATTTCCTTGTTGGGTGACCCTGGGCAAGTCACTTAACCCCATTATGTAGCCCTTCCCACTCTTCTGCCTTGGAACCAATACACAGTATTATTCTAAGATGAAAGACCAGGGTTTAAAAAAAAAAAAAAAAGCATTTATATCTAGCTGGGGAGCTAGAGCTCACCTGAAGACAAGGAAATCTAAGGCCTCCCCCAAATGATACCCATTTCAGGTGGGGGTGTGGCTCTCCATGAGATCTTCCTACTCTAAATTTCTAGGATTCGAATGTATTAAGTCTACACCCCTCCCCCATTCCACAATTAGGAAATAAAGACCAGGAGAAAGGAAATGCCCCACTTCTGCCCTGTCCTGGCTGTTAGACCCCAATTTCTAGGTTAATTCTAGACATGATTCCACCCCACAAGGGGAGCTATTGCTGAGGAATGTTTCAAAGATCTGGCCATAAAGGGGTGTTCAGCCTGGGTCCCCAGGCCACTCTCTAAGGCTGGCCCTTGGAGGGAAGGTCCTGACTCACTGGCTTGTATAATTCCCTCCCTTGGGTGTTCCCGACTTATTTCCCCAATGGGATCCCCAAGAATCCAGCCCCTCACCCTATTCTGACCAAAGCCCTGGGCTAGACTCCATGGGGGTGACCCGGAGATGAACTTCCTGGCCAGGACAGAGTGATGGCTCCACACATTCTCCCCCAGCACCCAGGAAGACTCTGGAATGGAAGGGCCTTGTCTAGGGAGCACCCACACACACACGCATACAAGAGCACTCCACAGAGGTTTGAGTCCCATTTGTGCAGGGACTGATTTCCATCCTGAGGCTGGGAGGGAGAGGAAGAGGACTGTGGAATTTCAGAATCAGGTGATGAAGCTCCCCCTTCCCCACTTCATCAACATGAGGAGTTACATAGCCAGAAAGCCCTTATCTGTGTACTGGGCTTACAGTAGGTACTTAATAAATGACAGATTGATTAACAAGTTCTCACTTCCTTTCAAAAACAGCAAGTCCTGGGCTTGGCATCAGGAAGATCTGGGTTCAAATCTTGCTTTTGACACTTACTGGCCATGCGATCCTGAATGAATCATGTCTTCTCTAAGCCTCCATTTACTGGTCTATAAAATAGGAGTAACACTCCCCAAGATACCTTCCACCTTGGAGAAATGGCAGCTCTTGGGCTTTTTGTAGTGGCAAAAAAACCTGGAAAATGTGAAGGTGTCCATCGATTGTGGGATGGCTGAACAAATTGTGGTATCTGATGATGATGGAATTTTATTGTGCTGAAAGGAATGATAAACTGGAGGAATTCCACGCGAACTGGAAAGACCTCCAGAAATTGATGCAGAGTGAAAAGAGTTGAACTAGGAGAACGTTGTACACAGAAATGGATACATTGTAGCACCATCAAATGTAATTGACTTTGCTAACAATAGCAATGCAGTGATCTAGGACAATCCAGAGGGACTTATGAGAAAAACACTATCCACATCCAGAGAAAGAACCGTGGGAGTAGAAACACAGAAGAAAAATATAGGATTGATCACATGGTTCGATGAGGCTAGGATTGGGGGTTTGGACTTTAAATGATCATTCTATTGCAAATATGAATAACATGGAAATAGGTTTTGAACAATGACACATGTAAAACCCAGTGAAATTGCTCGTCGGCTCCAGGAGGGGGGAGGGAGGTGGGGAGGGAAAGAACACGAATCATGTAGCCATGGAAAAAAATTCTTAATCAATTAATTAATTATTTTTGAAAAGAAATGGCAGCTCTTAGTACCCCCTTGGGTCCCATTGGGTTAGAGTGCTGGGGGTTGGGTCAGGCTAGGGTTAATGGGGCAGGGCCAGGATAGGGCTGGGGGTTAGGGGGTTAGGGGGAGAGGAGACTGCAGTCCTTTCTCCAATCAGGGAAATGGAAGAGAATTCAGAGCATGGGGTCATGGATGAGAGCAGATTACTAATCCCATCTCTGGCATTTCCTGCCTAGATGACCCTGGACAAGTACTTCACCTTCCTCCAGTCCATGACCCTCCCAACTTCTTTGGGTCTAAGACCTGTGTGAATCCTGGTTTCAGATTCTGACTGTTACCAAAGCACTATGTCATGTCAGGATGTTCATTACGTTTCCCCATGACTCAGTTTCCCCATCTAGGGAATGGAGCTGGGCTTGGCAGCCTGTAAAGTCCATCCCGACACCAAATATGGCGTCGCCGGGCATTTGCCTCCCCCCTACCATTGGCTCCCACCCCAGGCCTGGGTGCTTCATGCAGAGGAGGGGTGGGAGGTGGAGAGAGATGAAGAGCATCATAGAAGTGGCCCGAGACCCCCGAAACTGTCTGGAACATTCCGCAGAAGGGAGCCCAGCAACGCGCTGACCTGCTACCTTGAGGACAGGCTTGGAATGTCACATCTGACAGACAGTTAATGAACAACTACTTGCCCCAATCCAAAAGAAATATCATTAATAGGGCTATAAAATGGGGGGGCTGTCCTTTTGCTTAGAGCAGCCATGACAGCAGAGACAAAAAGGTGTCCCCGTTTCTCCTCTTTGTGCCCTTGTCCCCCTGCACAGGGCTTTGGGGCGATCCCTGCCCCCACGCTGCCCTGGGCCCCAGGAGCCCTGGCGGAGCTTGGCCCTGGTCCCCCCTTACCTTATCACGGGCCTTTCTCCTTACTAACATAGCTGAGCAAATAAAATTCCTTTCCCCGCTTGATTATCTTTCCCAGGGCGGCTCCCATTTTGCCCTCGTCCGGGCTCGGGTAAGAGCCCGGCCGTGGGCTGTGATAACCTGTCTGCCTCCCACGGTTCTGGCCACCCGGCCGTCATGGGCACGCCTGGCTAACTCGAGCTAGCGAGGGTCAGGAGGCTGTCCACAGCCAATTTCTATGCTAATGCCAGGAACGATTGACCCCCATGCAGGAAAACAAAACTCGGGAATGTTTCAAAGGTCTGCCCGGGCGATGCCACAAGCGGGCACACACACAGCCTCCAGGAGACCGAGAAGGGGGCACCGGGACAGGGAGACACCTTGGCCCAAGCCCGGCCCACGTGCTGCTGCGACTGACTTGCCAAAAGAGAATTCCTTCCAAGTCAAAAATCTCCCACATGCCCATCTTGACCTTGAGCCTGCTGCCTTCCGGGTGAACCCAGAGGACGGGGAGGCCACAGGCTGGCATTTCTGGGATGTGCCCAGAGCATTCCTCAAGAGGAAAAGCCAATCTCTCCTTAAACCGGACCCCTCACCAGATGGGGGAAAGGACATTCCCAAACAATCTGTTGTTTTAAAAGGGAGAAAATGCCATTCCCCTGCTAGAGGATGCTGGGAAGGCCGCCGTGCCCTCAGACAGGTGGGGAGGTCTTTGGGACACGAGCCCCCCCCCCCCGCCAGCCGGAGCTCACCCTCCAGGAGGAAGCACCCACACAGTCTCAGGGAGCGTCTCCCGACATTTCAAAGGGCGCTCGATTAGGAATCGAAAGCCTTGCCCTCCCTTCCCTCTCTGTGTGAGCTGGGCCAGCCACTCCATCTTCTCAACCTCAGTTTCTTCCTCTGTAAAACGAGGCCTCTCAGGGCCTGTCCAGCCTTTGCTCTGGGGTCCCGTCCGTTGGCAACTGGTCAAAATTGGATCTCTCTGGCCTCAGACACTTCCTAGTGGTGTGAAGGCCTTACTGCTCTTCTGTAGAACCAATTCTAAGATGGAAGATAAAGGTTTTAAAAGGGAGGGAGGGGGCTAAATTTGGCCCCTATCAAGAAGAGAGGATCAAAAAGATATAGGCACAGACCTGGGAAGGACCTTTGAAGTCATCTTGTTCAATCCCTTTATTTTACAGAAAAGGAAACTGAGACCCAGGGAGGTGGTGAAATAATAATAATAATAATAATAATAATAATAATAATAATAATGATGATGATGATGATGATGATGATGATGATGATGATGATGATAGCTAGCCATTACATGGAGATTTGAAAAGACAATCTAATTTGACCCTTATGACCATCCTGGGAGGTGAGGATGAATATTATACCCATTTTACAGAGAAGGAAACTGAGACCCAGGGAGGTGGTAAAATAATAATAATAATAATAATAATAATAATAATAATAATAATAGCTAGCCATTACATGGAGCTTTGAAAAGACAATCTAATTTGACCATTATGACGATCCTGGGAGGTGGGGATGAATATTATACCCATTTTACAGAGAAGGAAACTGAGGCAGCAGAAGTTAAACGATCTTCCCAGAATCGTGCAGTTAGCATGCATCTGAGGTCAGATTCAAAATCAGGTCTTACCATCTCCAGGCCTATCCACCGCCCCATCGACTAAAATAAAGGCTTTGGATGAGATGATCACTGAGGTTCCTTCCTGCCCCAATTTGTGGGCTGACAAAAAGGAGTCTAAAGAGGGCCCCGGCATCACCCTGCTGGGGGCTAGAACTGCTACACCCAGGAGGAGGGCACATTCACTGTGGACAGTTACAAGGTGAATTATTGAAAGAAGCCACCCAGGAGGTGGGCCATTTTCTATCAATTGACACTTGATTGGAAGACTTCCCTGGTCCCTGGGAAAGACCCTCCTGGCTCTGCCCCAGGCTGGGTTTCCCCCAAAATTCCAGTACGGAGTTCCTGCCAGTAATGGAAGGTGTGGTCCTCCCCCCCTCCATTGGACATCTTTCCCTGGCATTGAGGAGATTTATTAGCTTGGGGCTGGCCCACAAGACCACTTTGAACTGGTCTAAACCAATCCAGCAAACATTTCCTAAGGACTTCCTGCACGCTCCATCTTTTGCTAGACTGCAAGGCTACAAGGATGCAACAAAAATAAATGAATGAGTGAAACGGTTCCTCCTCTCAACACGTGTTCATTCTACTGGGGGGCTGAGCTCAACTAAGCAGCCAGCCTGGATCCAGTGCCAGCTCCATGCCAGGCGCTGAGATGCTCCCTGCCCTGGAGGAGCTTGCTTACACTCACTCCCTCTGAGCGAGGAGCCAGGCTCATCATACACTCAGCCCTTGAATGGGTCCATCAGTTGTCCACAGAGTGTAAGTGCCCTGAGGGCAGGGACTCTCTGTGCCTCTTTTTGTGGCTCTAGGGCTTAGCACAGTGCCTGGCACACAGTAGGTGCTTCCTAAGTGTTTGCCGACAGACTGGGTGATGGACTGTGATGCCAGCCTTTAGAAAGATGCCAGCGTTCCTCTCAGCAGCAGAGCAATAAGGGTCCCTGGGTGGGTCTGAGGAGCTTCCAAGGGAGAAGATTTGATCCGTTTCTGCCAGTTCATCTCGATTCCCATGTTTGGTGGCCAGAAGATAGGTTACGTGGTAAGGGCAACAGTGACGAAGGAGAAAGCCCAGTGAGATTCCTGAAAGGCTATTCTAGAGGCAGAGACAAGAGGGGGGTGCCAGAGGGCTCCAAATCTGACCACGGGGAAGCTCTCCCAAAGATGGCACCTCAGTTTGCCCCTTTTGGGCACCAGATAAGCCTTATCTCTGGGATGGGTTATCTGTGGACTTCCTTCTGTGCCGGGTGGGACATTGTCCATTTCCCCTGTGTCCAGACTCACGCTCTGGGGTCTTTGCTCAAAGCCATTAGCCAAGGATGAGAACACGCAGCGTGCTTGAGGTTAACGTGGAGCGTGACCCCGGGCGTTACGGAGCTGTCGGAGCCCGGATAGACACATCTGTGGACCTAGGATTGGGCCAAGAAGGAGCAGTCAGAATCCGTTCCTTCCTAGGGTGAAAGCAAAAGAAAGCAAGGAGCAATTAAAAGTACATGGGCGTCCAGGGTGAGGGCCAACTCATAGGGGCCTGAGGGCGTGCCAGGGAGCTGCCTCTAAGTTCCCTGGCTGGTGCCAGGAGGATGGCCTTGGGTTGTGTTCTCAAGGGAGGATCAAAGGCCTCTGAGAGAGATTTTCCCTTCAGATTCTGTGTGAGAACGTTCAAGCAGGGGAATAAATTTCCCAGATGTAGAGTCTCTGACAAAGGGAGAAAAGCTTTCATTATTCATCTATTTTCCCGCTTTGTGACTTCATCAACACAGGGAGGAAGCCCCCTCTCTGATACAGGTTGGCACCTGCTTTGTAACCTAAAGTCTCAGGTGGTCTCCCAGAGACCCGGGAGCTTGTGACGTCTCCATCATCATACAACTGCTCTGTGCATGAGGCAGGATTTGAACCCAGAATCTCCGGGCTCTGAGGCCAGCTCTTCATCAACTACACTGTTTTGCCCCTCTCAGTATCATGAATACAGCTGAGCATGCTTGTGCTTGCGCAGGTGGACATTGCTTTTCAGGCAAGCACTCCCTGGAGGAAGGTTAGGAAGTCCTCAGACCCGGAGGAGTCCTTTTACCATAAGAAAGGACTTGGAAACCAGAAACCAGACCCAGCAAGAACCCAAGAACCCATCAAGGGAATCATAAGGGCTGGCTGACCCTTCAAATAGCAATTCACCACTCTATGCCTTGGTTTCCCCATTTGTGAAATGAGGAGGTTGGACTAGATGACCTCGAAGGTCCTTTCCTGTTCTCAGTCCTCTGATACCAGGAGCTATAAACCCACCTAACACCCTGCCATGAATACCAAGGTAGGCTTACGTCCAGTGCCGCCCCCCCAACACACACCATCTCCACCTATTGAAATCTTCAGCTCAGGTCCCTTCTGCCCTCTCCTCTGGCTCCCATTCCCATGATACCCCGGCAGCCTTCGTCTGTATCCGTCCTGCACATAATCGTCTCCCGCTTCTTCTTTTTGTGCACGTCCAGAGAAACATGGGTTTGGGTACTTCCTAAGTGGGTCATCCTGGGTCCGTTACTCCACAGCCCACCCCTGGCCTCAGTTTTCTTGTCCATAAAATGGAAGAGATCATAGCTATGAGGACACTTGCCTCAAACCCAGTGATCTCTACAGGAGACTTCGCCCACTCCCAAGTGCTATGGAAATGTCGTTTAGTCAAAGGATTCTCTTCCCTCCCCGACTGGGAGCTCCCTGAGGACAGGGACTGCCGTGAGGGGGCTGGGGGGGGATATCCCCAGAGCCCAAGAAATAAATGTGGCCTTTTCATTTGAGTCAAAGCGAGCACCATCTACCCCCACTGGGCTTCCCTGGCATCGCCGCCCTATCAGCGGGGAGTTTCACCTGTCTCTTGCGCCCCCCCCCTTTGGGGTGTTCTCCCAATTCGTGGCAGAATCACTTTGTGCTAGTCTGATCCAGAAGTCGCGGCCCCAGGGAACATCAAAAGGTGACCTTTTTCCCCTGGACGCGGCTTCCTGCGGTTACATTGCCCCAGAACCGGACCTTCCAGTTGGCGGCCATACCCAACCACAGTCTAGGGAGGGGAGGGCAGGGGAGCTGGGTCTCGGGTTCGAGGAAGAAGAGGGACGAGCAATGGGCCCGGAGAACTCTGGGAACCAAGAACAAGAACGGGTCCCAACAGCGAGGCTCTCTTCAGGAGAGCGGATCCCATGGCCAGACGGGCTCATGGCAGACCCAAGTGGACTCGTCGGTGGCCAGCTCCTCCTCCCTGGATGTCCCCAGGGCCAGCGGGGAGCCGGGGCCGTTGGGTTTTGCCCGATGAATCTTGTTGAACTGGAAACGGAAAGGAAAGCACACTGTGCATCCATCGGCCCGAGCAAACTGGAAGGACT
The DNA here is from genome assembly GCF_016433145.1 of Gracilinanus agilis. Lineage (NCBI taxonomy): Eukaryota > Metazoa > Chordata > Mammalia > Didelphimorphia > Didelphidae > Gracilinanus > Gracilinanus agilis. The sequence continues at coordinate 292,827,666 of NC_058135.1, read as the reverse complement.
TCAAAGCAGCCATCGTGAGCAGGAGCCGGGACGCCCGTTCACACGGCCACCGCCAAGCCCAGGGCTCGGCCCCCACTTGCTCCCAAGACCTGGCTCTGCCGGGATGGGGGAGGACGCCCCGCCCCCCGTGTCCCCCGAGAATCCAAAGAGCCGAAGTCTCGGGGGGCTCCCCCTCCCGCCGCAGCGGCCCCCTGCCCAGCCGCACACACGGCCCCAAACGTGCCTCTCCGTCCCCCAGATATTAATCAAAGGCTCCTGATCATGATCAATGAGGGTAACTTGGCAGCCCCTCCCTGGCCGGCCTCCAAGTTTACCTTCAGACGACAGGAACGCCGAGGACAAGTGAATGTGATCTTTGGCAAAGGAAGGGATATTGTCTCCCCGCTGTGGGAAAATGCTTAATGCGCAAACATTTCCTTCAAAGGAGCACACAAGGAAACATCCGAGGTCGCCAACCTGAAGATAATCGGCTCCATTTACCGAAGGGGGGAGCGGGGAGGCCAAAGCCCACTTCCCAGCCTCCGTGGGGGGGAGGGCGGCGGGCATCAAGGGTCTGGGGCCGCCCCAGCGATGGAGGCCATCCGATCGCTGGCAGAGACGACCCCAAGAGAAGCCCGGCTCGAGTCTGGCTCTCTCGCTCGGGAAAGCGGACCCACTCATTGGCTTCCCTCCACCCCCCCACATCTAAAAGTGACAACGGGGGAAAGAGAGCCCGAAGGTCAGGCTGGCCCCAGCTCTCCCCAAAGCTCCCGCCTCAGGCACCTGAGACCAAGGGGGGAAACTGAGCCCCCGTCAGATGGCAGAGGCTGCCATCGAAGAATGTGGAGATTTGGCACGGGTCCTCGCCGACATGCCATATGTCTCTGGGGCCCGCTCTGCTCCGGTTTGCCCCAGACCGCTAGCAACAGAAGAGTCCTGGGGCTGAGCCTGCCCGGGCCTTCCCAGCCCAGCCCGGTCGAGTGGGAGGTGCCCCACAGGACCATTTTTCAATGCATTTCTCTGGGCATTTTTCTTGAGGGCCTGCCCTTTCAGAGTTTGACTTGGTCCCGGGCCAGACAGGAAAGTCTGGGGGCCCTTGGCAAGAGGATGCCATCCCAGGAGATCAAAAGTTTCTTTCTTGGAGTACACTGCTTATCTATGTGAGGTGCAGGGGGCTGCCAGGGCGCAGCCGCCAGCTTCACACACACCGGAGGAGGGCTGAGGGGCATGGAGGGAGGGCACGTTGGCATCCAGGCAGATGGAGACTGGCACACAGGCCTTCATTCACACAGCAGAAGGGAAGGGCTCGACCCAGGAGATCACAGGTGTGCCTCCCTCCAGTGGGAAAACCCAAAGCTCCCAAGAGATGGAGCCGGGCCGGCTCCCACCCTGATGGAGCCTGGCTTGAGTCAGCCCCCGCTGGCAAGCAGGGTCCCTTTAAACGGGCCCCTCCCTGGGAGAGGACTGTGTTTGTTTAGAGATCAGGAGCTGCTTCCCAGGGAGGCCGGGGCAAGGAAACTCCCAGCTCCGTGTTAGGACCTCTGCCAGCGGACAGGAGAACAGGCGTTTCTCTGAAGCTCGCCCCAGAGCTGAACGCCCCAAACTCTGAGAGGGCCCTCGAAAGGAGGGAAGCGGCCTAAAGAACCATTCCAACTCGGATTTCCACAAAGTTTCTAAAGCACACGTTAATCTTCCCATTTTACAGATGAGGCAACCGAGGCAAACAGATTCAATGACTTGCCCAAGGTCACACAGCTAGGAAATGTCTGAAGGGAGATTCGATCCTGGGTCTCTAGACTCAGGGTCCGGAGCTCTCTCGGTAACAAGGAGAGCGGAGGCCAGGAAGGCGGGTACGGTCTGGGACGGCACCCAGTTCTCAGAGAAGGAAGTCTAATGGGTGGTGGGGAGAGGCTGTGTGGGTGGGCAGGGGGGAGGTGAGACTGCAAGATCCCAGGGCAGGCATTAGCCGAGCTATCACGTGCCATCTGGGATTGCAGCACGAAGGGAAAAGCTTCCAGGAAGAGGGAGGCGAGAGTCCCTCCGTGCTTCGCTCCCTTGGAGAAGCGTCTTCATTTCTGGGGCCACCATTAGGAAGGACATTGGTCAGCTGGGGAGTGTCCAGAGGAGGCCGGCCGGAACGGGGAAGGGCTTTGATATTAAGCCAGATGACACCTGGTGAAAGGAAGCGAGCAGGTTCCAGAGGGGAGAAGACTCAGCAGGGACACGAGGTCTGTCTCTGGCCACCTCCCAGGATGCCACGGGAAGGAGGGATTCAGCTGGCTCTTTTTCACCCAGCTGGTCAACTATGGAAGTCACAGAGGCAGAGGCAGGCTTGATATCAGGAAAAGCTTTCTAGTGATCCAGAACAAGCTGCCTCTGGAGGTGATGAGCTCCCCCTCCTCAAAGGTCTGCAAATAACTGGCTGGCCACTGGACAAGATTTTGCCAATGGCTCCTTGCTCAGAAATAAATTGGCTCTGGGTTCCACTTCGGCTCTGAGATTCTGGGTTCTGAGCTCTGGGTTCCACTTCGGCTCTGAGATTCTGGGTTCTGAGCCCTCTGACCCACCTACCATGGGGACTGTCCCTGGGAGCAAAGCCCCCCATCCCTGGGCCCTGCATTTATCACTCGTTGCTTATGGCATATTCTATGTGCCAGGATGAGGAGCATTGGCCTTGCAGCCCAGCTTCCAACCCCTCCAGGGTGACTCAATGACATTGCTTGACCCACACACAGCCGGCAAAGCCCGGGGCTCTCAAGAACAGCTGTTACCCTGAGCTCCAACTTGTCTCTGGTCACAGAAGAAAAACCATTTCTCTGACAGAGGAGGAAGGATGAGAAGAAATGTGCCCCTCCCCCAGCTCGCCCTCAGCCCTGCACACAGGAGGCACATACTAAATGCTGGCACACGATACCTCTGCTGAGGCCTGGAAGGCCAGGCTTTCCCCTCCTGCAGCCTGAGAGCTGCCCCGCGAGAATGGGCTCCTTCCTCGGCTCTGTCAGCTGGGCAGCGAGGGTGGGCAGTGGAGAAAGCAGCGGGAAAACCTGCATTCAGGAAGACCAGAATTCACCCTCAGACGGAGGGCAGTGCGACCCTGGGCAAGGCCCTTCACGAACTGTTGGCCTCAGTTTCCTCCACTGTAAAATGAGGATAATAACAGCTCCTCCCTCCCAGGGTTGTGCTGAGGGTCAAGTGAGAGAATGAATGGAAAGTGTATGGCCCAGAGCCTGGAATACAGTCGGCACTTAATAAATGCTTCTGACGCCCCCCAAGTCTCTTCTCTAGCCTTTCCCCCCTTCCCCCTCCCTCTTCTGTCTTGGCGATCAAATTGCTCAGCTTTCCCAGGATTCCCAGATCCACATGGCCGCTCCTAATCCGTCTCCCAAACTCCAAACTCACTAGCCATGGCACCTCCGTTTGGAATGTCTCGGGAAGATTCTGAAGGTCCCCGGCAAGACCAGCTACCAGACACCGAGGCGGGCCTTTCTCGAGCCGAACGGCCGAGCCTTCCGGCTCCACCTCAGAGCCTGCAACTCCCTCGGACCGGCCATACCAGTCAAGTCCCAAATGCACGTTGGCCTAAAAGTCTACTTTGCAGAGAACTCCCATGAGGCAAGTGCTGACACGGAGGCCAGCAGCCATCCAGGGGTGCTCCCGGGGCTCTCGGGAGAGCTTTGGGAGACACTGGCCAGGAGCGCCCAGCATGGCAATGCCCACACCAGAAAGGCAGAACCTCCAAATGCCCAGATTTAGAGACAGCTCCGTCCCACGTTACGTGGACGATCCGGGCCCGATACGGGGCAGAGCTTCTGAGCTCCTATTGGTCTAATCAGTCACAGGCAGACACACGGGACGCTGGCCCCAACCTAATGACTTCATTTCGGTCCTCTTCTAGGGTGAAGGACACCAGCCAAGCAGACATCTTCATGGGAACGTCCAACTCGGCATCCCCCAAATGGAACCCATCGTCTGTTCTTTTCCATCCAACCTTCTCGATCTTGATTAAAGTTGCCACCATTGACCCAGAGTGTCTGTCTGTCTGTCTCCCTCTCTCTGTCTCTCTCTCTCTGTCTCTCTCCTTCTCTCTCTCTGTCTCTCTCTCTGTCTCTCTCTGTCTCTCTGTCTCTTTCTATCTCTCTCTCTCTCTCTCTCTCTCTCTCTCCTTCTCTCTCTCTCTTCCTTCCTCCCTCTCTCTGTCTCTGTCTGTCTGTCTCTCTCTCTCTCTTTTTTTGCTCCTAGTTCTGCCCACCAGGCCTAAGAAGCCTGAGGCTGATTCTCCTTCCAGCCAGCAGCCCAGCAGCCCCAGGAGCAGGGGAGCATCCTGGGCAGAGCTGGTGGGGAGTGGGCCAGAGAGTGAAGAGACTGATGAGTCCCATCAGGGGCTGCTGCCTCTCATTTCCTCCAGCACACTCTGATTTACAAAGAATTCTCCTGACAAACTCAGTGAAATCAGTTGTGCAAATAACATTGTCTTCGGGGGCAGCTGGGTAGCTCAGTAGATGGAGAGTCAGGCCTAGAGACGGGGGTCCTGGGTTCAAAGCCGGCCTCAGCCACTTCCCAGCTGTGTGACCCTGGGCAAGTCACTTGACCCCCATGGCCCACTCTTACCACTCTTCCACCTAGAAGCCAATACACAGAACTTAAGGGATTAAAAAAAATCATTGTGTCCATTTCACAGCTGAAGACCTCAAGGATCAGAAAGGGGAGGCAACCTGCCCAGAGTCATACAGCTAGTACCTGAGGTAGGAGTCAAACCTGGGCCACCAGAGTCCAGCTCTCTTTTCTCTAAACAATCATGGTGCCTGCCCTTGCTCTCTGCTACCACTCCAAGGAGGTGGGATGTCTCCCCTCTGGGACATTTGACATTCAGGGCCATAGAGAGTCACTGGGACCAAAACCTACAAGGTTAGGGTGGGGGAGAGCTCGAGAAGACCTCAGAAGTTGAGGCCACCTTGTGTGGGGGGCCCAGGGATGACAGGACACAATAGTGAGGTTCATCTGGGGCCGGGAGAGGAAATGTGACCTCTGCTAACTTCCTATTTTGATGATTTATTCTCACTGATTAAGTGCTGAACTCAGTTGTTTCTATATTACTGAAAGGGAGTAAATCAGCACCTTCTAAATTTCAGTTCCCTGAGACAAAGCCCCGACAACACGCCTTAGTTACTTCCTGCCTAGAGCACATTATACATGACGTCCTGGTGCCCTTCTCTAATGGTTTCATATGTGTACCTTTGTCTCACCAGCCAGAATGGACACCCCCCCAGAAAGAAAGCACATCTCACCCTTCTCCTGCCTCTCACACAAGGCTCAGCCCAGTTCATGAACCCTCAAAAACAGCTTATTGGTTTATGGATAAAGACCTCGAAGGACAGAACCATCCCAGACCAGAACAGAATCACCATCACCAGCTAAATCTAATGGCTGAAGTCCCCAAACAAAGGCATCCCTTCTGTGGTCAGGGCTCCTGGATAAAGGGTCTCTGCGGTCCCAGAGCAGAGAGGGATGCCTACACCTCAGGCATGGCTACAATGCAGGCTTTAGAGACTTCCCCAAGATATCTGATAGGCCCAAATGGCGCCGGCATCCCAACCATGCTGGCAGGGAGCCCTCCGCAGCTGTCCATGGAAATCACAGAATTGTAACAAGTTTAAAAGTCTACGAGGAGTTGCCCCAAGAGAAACACACACCCCCCCCACCATGGCCAACCAACTCTCCAGAGCAGGGGTCGTCAACGTAAGGCTCTCGAGCCATGTCTGGCTCACCCTCCCGACTGGCCAGTCCGGGCAGAGCCCCAGTATGTGTCCCAGGGGGCCCTTCAGCCCCCCCCCCCATATTCCAGCACCTTCCGCCTCCATCCTCCTCCTTCTGCAGGCGTTTATGGCTCTCACGGCCAAAAAGGTTGCCAACCGTTGCTCCAGAGCATCACTTTCCATGGCAGTAGAGAACTGAAAAACAACATTATAACCACTAATATGTACACATGGCACACCAAAGTTTACCCAACTCTTGACACCCATACATCCATCGTATGCAGAGCTCATAATACCTCCATGAAGTCAGAACCATGGTGACTTTCACGACCATTTGACAGAAACAAAAACTGAGGGAGGTGATAGAATTTAGCCATGGTTTCATGATCATGACAAGATTTAAGCCCAGATCTTCCCAACTTCATCCTAACATGAGGTTCACTACCATACTGATACTTGAGTACCCATTGGTTAGGGAATAGATGGACAAACCAAGGTTCCTGGATATAACAGAATATTACTGTGCCCTAAAGATACATCGATAATGAGGGATTCAGAGAAACTTGGGAAGAAACTGATGTGGAGGAAGCAAGCAGAACCTGGAGAACCTTCTTTTTTATTTTTATTTTTATTTTAAGTATTTTCCCATGGTTCCATGTTTCATGTTCTTTCCCTCTCCCCCAAACCCCACTAACCATGCCATAGTCGACGCACAATTCCACGGGGTTTTACATGTATCATTGATCAAGACCCAATTCCATATTATTGATAGTTGGACTAGAGTGATCGTTTAGTGTCTCCATCCCCAGTAATATCCCCATCAGCCCATGTGTTCAAGCAGTTGTTTTTCCTCTGCATTTCCGCTCCCACAGTTCTTCCTCTGAATGTGGTTAGTTTTCTTTCTCAGAAGTCCCTCAGCCTTGCTCTGGATCCTTGCATTGCTGCTAGTAGAGAAGTGCGTTATGTTCGATTGTACCACAGTGTATCAGTCTCTGTGTACAATGTTCCCGGAGAACCTTCTATATACCATGAGCGTGAGAACTTCATGGGCAAATGTCAGAATTCAGATGACAATGATGATAGAGCTTGATTCCAGGTGACTCATGATAAAATAGAACCAAGGAGAAGAAAGAAGAAGGAAGAGATAAGCATGAGCCTAAATATACAAGCCCTGGTGGTGCCCTCCCACTTTACAAAAGAGAAAGTTGAGCCTCTGAGAGTCTAAATGGTCTGTCCTTCTCTCCAAGCATCAGAGGTGGGATTTGAACCAAGATCTTCCAGATGCTATACACTCTCCAATCCCATCATTTCACAAAGAAGGAAACTGAGGTACCAGGAAAGCAACTTGCCCACAGTCAAACAGCTGGTGAGTGTTTGAATCACAATTTGAACCCAGGTCTATCTGACCCTGCAATGCTGCATTCAGACTTCTATTATTCAGCTTTTATTGCAGCAGTCAGTTCTACTCAGGGAAGATCCCTCCCACCCTACCATCTTATCTCTCCACACATGACCCCAAATGCAGGTTAGGGTCAACCTTTGTCTCCTTGGTGCCTACAATCTCTCTCATTCATCTTCAATCTCTCCCTGTCTACCTGTTCTCTCCTTGCTGCCCCTAAATAAGCCCAAATTTTCTTCCATCTTTAAAATCCTCCCACTATCTAACCCTACCTAATCTAATTATTATCATCCTCCATCTCATCTTCCTTCTGCAAACTCTTAAAAAGACAGAGCTGGTGACCCTCACTATCTCCCCCGTCTCTTCTCAACACTCTGAAGTCTGGCTTCTGACCCCATCCCTCACACAGATCTACTTTCTCCCCACATTTATCAAGGATCTCTTCACTGCCAAATCTGATTGGTCTATTCTCAGTCCTCATCTTTTCTGACTCCTCTGCTGCATCTGACACTGTTGACCACCCTCTTTCCTCCTGGATACTCTGTTTTCTGCTCTCTTGTGTGCGCTCTGTGTTTGTATATGTGTGTGTGCCTGTCTCTCTGTCTCCCTCTCTCTGTCTCTGTCTCTCTCCTCTTTCTTCTCTGATTTCTCCTTTCCTGGCTCATGTATATGCACATACTCCAAAACTCTATCCTGGGTCCTCTTCTCTCTCATTTGGCAACTTCATCAGCTCCCATGAGTTCAGCTCTGATCTCTAAGCAGATGACTTCCAGATCTGTCTATCTGACCCTCATCTCCCTCCCAAGCTCCAGGCCAATCTCACTAAGTGCCTATTGGGTAATACAGACTGGATTTGGCATGAACATCTCAAAGGTAACGTGGCCAAACCCGATTCCGTTGTCTGTCCCCCTCAAACTGAATGAGTGAATGAAAATTAAATGTTTCCTAAGCCCTGGCCTAAACTCTGGGGACACAAACCCCAAAAGACAGGCCGTCCCTGCCCCTCGAGGAGTTTACCTGCTAACGGGAAAGCGAGTCGTCTCGAGGAGCGAGTGGTGGCCAGGGAAGGGGACTGTGATCCGGGGAGTCACAGGAATCATAACTAGGCATAGGATGGTCAGCTCTCATGGCCTTTCCTGAAGCAATGGAAGGGTTGGTTTGATTCCTGTTCCCAGAGGAAGAGGTCGACAGTGAGGAAGATTGTGGTTCTGAAGCAATAGCCCGGCATATGGCAAGATGCCCAGGAAGCATCTTGACTGTTGCTGGGCTCTGCGACCATGTAGAATATAAGCTCCTTGAAGGCAAGAATTGGTCATGATTTCTTTTGGTCTCTGTAATCCCAGCACCCAACATGGTGCCTCTTTGGCCCATAAGGTGTTTACTAATTGTTTTTCGACTGAATCCAAAATGGCAGCATGAACTCCATTTGATAGGCACATATAGAGTATCTGCCCTCCACCAGGACGAAGTTAGCATTCATAAGCAATAATCTTTCTTTGTCCAATAGGAGCAACAGGAAAGAAAAGCAGAATGAGGCAATTCCCCATATTTTTCTCCTTAAGATCACTTCTCTTAGGGGCAGCTAGGTGGCTGTCAGACTACTCAGAGATGGGAGGTCCTGGGTTCAAATCTGACCTCAGACACTTCCTAGCTATGTGACCCTGGGCAAGTCACTTGACCCCCATTGCCCAGCCCTTATAGCTCTTCTGCCTTGGAACCAATACACAGTATTGATTCTAAAGCAGAAGGTAAAGGGTTAAAAAACATCACTTGCCCCACGTCTTCAGGGTCAGCTAGAGAACCCGGATCTCATCATGAACCAGCCAAGATGGCCCCTGTGACTGGAGGATTGGGCTCTGAGGTGGAAGACTCTTGTTTATTGGGTTCTATGGAACAAAAGCCCTCGTCCTCCCATTCCATCGCCAGGCTCTGGCAAGGAAAGCCTTCACTTGCCCTGGTAGGAGATCTCCCTAAGCCCCAGGTCAGATCCAGAAGAGAACAGCAAGCTTTCTCAAGACCTGATCCTGCCATCTTGGGTGGGTGGGATGAGCCTGTAGGTGAGAGTCTGGGGCAGAGACTAAGAGAAAGCAGAGCTCAAGAAGATGGGCAAAGGACCGCCCTTGACTAACCCCAGGCTCTCCCCACAACTCAGAGGGCATCTTGACAACCATGGCACCGCAGCAGAGATGGCAGATAGGTTTGCCACCTTAGAAACACGCCCTGCCCTGGGCTCCCTGGCTCCTTCTAAGGACTTCCCACAGGGCATTCTTGGTTGGAACTGACTGAACCTCGGAAAGCCTCTGGTTGCACCAGGAAAGGAAGCCAAATTGGACCAGGGAGCCTCTGACTCCATTCCGTTTCAGCAAGCTTTCCAGGCAGCTGGGCTGGAGAGACTGAAATGCTCAGAGGCACACCCAGCTGAACATCCATGTTCAAGGCCAAGCGAATCCATTCAGAGACTCCCTGCCTCTGCCACTAATTATCACTGTGATCCTTGACGAGTGCCTTCATGTCTCTGGGCCTCAGTTTCCTCCTTTGTAGCCTCTTATTTTACTATAGGATCAGCTGTTTCTTGTCCTCACACCTGGGTCAAGTATGTCCGCCTTTGCTCTCCTAAACACTAGAAGTGTAACTAGAGACTTTGCTGATTAGGACAATTCAATTGCCGGAGGGAAAGGGGGCAGAATACAACTCCGTAGGGGAGAGAGACCCTGATAAACATGAGGTCACTGCCGGGCTATCAAGACTAGCCATGGATGAACTCCCATGAGGTATGGCACTCTTTCGTTGCCACAGAAGGCTTGCAGGTCTTGTCAGCACCCTATACATTCCAGTATCCTGAGGCAACGCTCTAGTTACCCCACCCTAGTTCTGGCTCCACTAAAGATTTTTGGCTTAGGGAAATGGTGACAAGGAATCTCCTCCCCTTGAGCCAGAGCAACTGATTCTCTAGAAGGAAAGGGAGGCAAAGAGAGTTGAACTCAGATTCCAAATTGTCCCTATTTAATCCAGGTGAAAAGGACAGAGTGATTGTACTTCATAAATATTTACAGTGGTGAGCCTCGACTGGAGGAAAGGATCCTTCAAGGCTGGGCAACCATTCCTGAGCCATCCCTGCCTGCCTGCACAGACTTCACCATCAAAGTGGTGCTAAGCATGCATGGATTCACCTGACTGCATAGAGGCATGCAGAGCTAGGGCCTGGCACCCTGGCCTTCCATGTGTCCCAGGAGCCCACTCTCCTGCCTAAAGTGGAGGGAGGTAAAGTCCATGTCGTCTTGACAAGACTCAAAGGGACCACAAGCATAATTTTAAAGAAGGAGGAGGAAGAAGATAAAGAGGAGGAGAAAAAGAAATTGGAAGAAGAGGAGGAAGAGGAAGGAGAAGGAGGAAGGAGGAGGAGGAGGATAAGAAGAAGAAGAGACCACAAACATAATTTTAAAAAGGAGGAGGAAGAAGAGAAGGAGAAGGAGAAGAAAAAGAAGTTAGAAGGAAGAGGAGGAGGGAGGAGGAAGGAGGAGGAGGAGGAGGAGGAGAAGAAGGGGGAGAAGGAGAAGGAGAAGGAGAAGGAGAAGGAGAAGGAGAAGGAGAAGAAGAAGAAGAAGAAGAAG